>NW_016107337.1:9627502-9700144 GCF_001604975.1 Cebus imitator
AAAAAAAAAAAAAAAAAAAAAAAAAAAAAAAAAAAAAAAAAAAAAAAAAAAAAAAAAAACCATACCTAAGAATAAATTTCTCCAAGTCAGTAAAAGACTTCCACAAGGAAAACCACAAAACTCTAAAGAAATGAACTGAAGAGGATAGAAATAAATGGAAAAATATTCCATGCTCATGTATAGAAGCATTAATATGATTCAAATGAGCACACTATTCAAAGCAATGTACAGATTCAGTGCCACCCTTATCAAAATATCAATGACATTCTTCACAGAAATAGAAAAAAATAATCTAAAATTTGTGTGAAGCAATAAGAAACCCTGAATAGCCAAAGCAGTTTTGAGCAAAAAGAACAAAGCTAGAGGCATCACACTACTAGACTTCAAATATACTACAATACTATGGTAGCCAAAACAGCATGGTAGTAGCATAAAAACAGAAACATTAAACAATGGAACAGAATATATCCATGAAATTAATATATCTACAGAAATTAATTCATGTATCTAAAGCTAACTGATGTTTGTCAGAGGCTCCAAGAGCATATACTGGTGAAAGAAAATCTCTTTAATAAATGGCTCTGGGAAAACTGGATATCCATTTGCAAAAGAATGAAACAAGACCCCTACATCTTACCCTGTACAAAAATTAACTTAAAATGTATAAAAGACCTAAATGTAGGACCTAAAATTATAAAACTATTAGGAGAAAACATGGGGCAATGCTTCATGACATTGGTCTGGGAAAATATATCATAAATAACACCTCAAAAGCATAGGCAACTGAAACAAAAATAAACAAATGGAATGATATTAGACTAAAAACTTCTTCATAGCAAAGAAAACAATCAACAGAGGGAAAAGACAACCTATAGAATGGGAGAAATATTTTCAAACACTTCACCAACCCAATGAACTGTACTTTAATCTCCTAGTCAGAGACTAATATACAAGGAACTCAAACAAATTAACAGTTTTAAAAAATCAAATAAAAAATGACAAGTAATGTGAACCTTTCTCAATAGAAGACATAAAAATGACAAACAAATATAATTTTAAAATGCTTAATCCCACGTATCATCAGAGAAGTGCAAATCAAAACTACAATGAGGTATCAGCTCACCCCAGTTAGAATGGCTATTATCAAAAAGTCAAAACATAATACATACTGGTGAGCATGCAGAGAAAAAAGAACCTTACACACTGTTAGAGAGAATATAAACTAGTACAGCCACTGCAAGAACAGTACACACTTTCCAAAACAAACAAACAAAAAAACTCTACAAATAGAACTACCATGTGATCCTTCAATCCCACTACTGGGAATTTATCCAAAGGAAAGAAAATCAGTATAAAGAAGAAACATCTGTACCTCATCTTTATCACAGCACTATTCACAATGGCTAATATAAATAACTAATATATGGAGTCAGCCTAGGTGTTCAACAACAGGTGAACAGAGAAAATGTGCTGTGTATGTACAATAAAATACTATTCAGACAAAATTGAATGAAGTCCCATCATTCAAGGCAAAATGGATACTACTGGAAGACATTATGTTAAGTGAAATAAACCAGGAACAGAAAGTTAGACATAGCATGTTCTCATTCATATGTGGAAGCTAAAAAGTAAACAACTGACCTGATAGAAGTAAAAAGTAGAAGAGAAGATACTAAAGACTCTAGTTTCTAGAGAGATGGTAGTGAGATATTTTTTAAAGGATATAAAATTACAGCTAGATAAGAGTTCTAGTGTTCTGAAGCACTATAGGATGCGTATAGTTGACAATGATATAGCGTATAGTTTTAAATAGCTAGAAGGGGTCTATTGAATGCTCCCAACTCAAGAAATGATAAATGTTTGAGATGATAAGTATGCTAGTTACCCTGATCTGATCACTGCATATTACATATATCACAACATCACTATATTCCCCATAAATTATTGTGTCAAAGAAAGAAATAAAATTTAAAACTAAAAATAATATGATAATTATTACTATTTTTAGGAACGCACATCAGTCTTTTTAACATTTGAAAGTCTGGGAGTTACCTTTATCAGATTTTGGAGAACATGAAATGTAGAAAATTTAGAAAATTAAAACTTTTGCATTTGTTTCCTCCCGTATCACCAAAACGCTGGCAGAATATTTTTAATCAGTGAGATTTCAACACGCCAGTTATGCCTAGTGGCATTTATCATGAACATATGCCAAAGTAAATATTGCCTATTTATACTGTGTGTGTTCTTTGCTCAAGAATTTGATTCTCACCAAACATGTTTAGTAATCAGAGAAAAATATAACCATTCTGCATCGTCAACCTACAATTAGCTCATATACATTTTTATTGTGGCTATTCGGGGAGAAAATGTTTTCAGAATAACAATTTACATATACTTTGTATACATGTAAATATGCAGTTGCCTATTAAATTAGTAAGATAGGTTTGGAGCACATAATATGTATTCACTATAGACAGAAATAAACGATCATTGTATTTAGAGTGCTTAAGTTTAGAAATAATAAAAAATGTCAGTAATTCAGGAAAGACATCATCTTAACCAAGTAGTGATCTAATACATGAAACTTTAAAGTTTGATTTTACATAATAAATGAAATTTATTTTAGCAAATTCTGAAAACAGGAGTGCAATCACATCTGGACTAAAAGACCCTCTTTTAGCTAGGCGCAGTGGCTCATGCCTATAATCCCAGCACTTTGGGAGGCTGAGGTCAATAGATCGCCTGAGGTCAGGAGTTCAAGACCAGCCTGGCCAACATGGTGAAATCCTGTCTCTACTAAAATAAAAAATTAGCCGGGCATGATGGTGCATGCCTGTAATCCCAGCTATTCTGGAGGCTGAGGCACAAGAATCACTTAAGCCCAAGAGGTGGAGGTTGAAGTGAGCTAAGATCATGGCACTACACTCCAGCATGGGCAACAGAGCGTCTGTGTCTCAAAAAAAAATTTTTTTTTTAATTAAAAATAAAATAAAATGCCCTTAAAAAAAAAAAACTAAAAACCATAATGATATTACTCCATATATTAAAACATTATATCAAACTAAGCTACTCTAGATTAGAATTTCCCTGATTTTATACTTACCTATCTGCTTTGTGTGTTCAAAGACAATGTTATTGCTACAAAGGAAACTTTTCTATGAGCACTTGAAAGACAATGTGGTTTTCAATACTTTCAAAATTATTCTTTTGTCTCTGACCAGAGAACACACTGAAGAATATTAAAGCAAGAAAGTAAGTGAATCCTTTAATGGGCAAAATGATTTGGTAAGGATCACAATTTGGGTCAGATAAGTTATATACTACTGAAGACCATAAGACAATAGTAACCCTATTTACGTCTTAGCATTGCTGAAAAACTCTTCTTTTTTTGTGTGGGAGCCTAGGGAAAATTATGTAATTATTAAGTATAATGATGCTTTTGAAAAAGAGATTGTTTCATAAGATCAAAAGACAGGCTGCCAGATTTACCCCCATTCCTTCCTTTTTCTCTGTGTAGAAAAAGTAATTGCTTTCTGCTTATTCTTTGCCTATTCTATGAAACTTATTTTGAAGGTAGTCATACAAACTGCTGGCATGGAAAATAAGAGCTACTTTTTAGACGAGGTGTTATTTAACTAAATATAAAAAGCTAATTTAAAATAATACTACGCTCACAATAATGAGGCAGTTCTGACTGAAGCTTTTAGCACACCCCTCAGAACCTGGCGGTGGCGGAGAGCAGTCGTCTCTTCATAGGTCATTCTTCATCAATACTGACTTATCCTGGGAGATATACTTAACATAACTATAACTTACAATTTCTCATTTCTCTTTAATTGGTTAGAATAATATAAAATGACTGAAAGTGTTCTTTTTGGAATAAAGATATATTTAAAGATGTGTCAGAGCAAGAAGTGAATATTACAATCCTAAGTTGTGTCTTTTGCTTTAAGAGGGCAAAAGACAAATAGGGGTATTTTAGAGTCACCTTCATTAAAGCATTAGCCGAACATTACAGGAACAATGGAACAGAGCATGGAGGTTATTGAACAGTTTAGAGCTAAGCGACCTATTTCATAGCAAAATCACATTTTTCTTCAAACTTTGAGGACTGTATCAATCTTTTTCCTTTGCCAAATCCCACTGCTTCCTCTTCCTTATTCTCTTACTTACATTTGTCAGTTTAATTATTGACAATTATTGTCAATTAAACTTTGAATTATGCTATCTTAAACATGAATCTGTCTCAGCCAATTTGCAATTAGATACTACGATTACCTCAAATGTTTAATCTCTGGTAGGTCTTAATTCAATAATCAACATAAATGCATTAAGTAGAGCTACAATTACACAGCTAACGGAATGCCTTCTTTTGAAAATATTTTTTAACTATGTTACTGGTGTGACTGAGGATCAAGATCACACCATCTCTAGATAGGAATCTTACGGTATTAACACATATAAAGTTTTAAAGGAATTCCCAGACAAATTGATTAAGCAAATACAAAATTATACAGTTTTGTTTGTTTCTCTTTAGTGTGGGACTTCTCAGAGCATTTATTATGTTGATGCTTATTTTAAGTGGAACACACTTTTAGAAATGCTATTCTTCCCATGGGATTAGTAGAAAGAAGAGTCCTCTGTGTAAAGAAATATAAATAATATTCTTTTTTCTATCAGGCATGTGCAAAATTGCCTGACGAATCTGTCTGGCCCAGGTACATAAGAATAATGCATTTAAAAGAATCATCTGCTGCCCATTTTCCATTTGTTGGGATATTTGATCCAAACTATTTCACGTCTCCCATTTAACTTCTTGAATAAAAAATTAAAGCTAAAAGCCGGTCCAGCACAGGAGAAGAGCTGCAGAGGGCCAGCGCTAGGCCAGTGGGCTCTATTTTTGAAGCAGCCTTTTATTTCTGCATCTCTGATATCCAAGGCATAGCTTTCAAAAACACTTCTCTTGTGACTAGGTTGCTTTTATCTTTCCCGTTTTATTAAAGGAGTTAAATGGAAGGTATTCTGAAACTCCAATTTAGCTTTTATTTTTCAATAAAAACGACAGTCGAAAAACAGTGTAGCCACAGGAGAGGCAGGGCAACCTGGCACAGAGGGGGTGAAAGCCCGCTGAGCTGGGACTACAAAGTGTTTGGATAACAGACTCACCAGGCTTTCTAAATACCTTGGTGAGACACTGTAAGAAGAGGGCAAATAATAGTCTTCATCTTTGCATTCACCAGAGTTCTTTCTACTGTCATGAAATTTTTATTTAAAGAAAACTAAAAAGGAAACCATTAGAATATGGTTCTTGAATACTCTAATGTACTTATTTTGGTTTGATGTGCCTTTGTGCCATGACTTAGAAAGTATAAATTTCACATTTTTCTAAGTCAAATAGCTAATCCCCTAGACTTCTCTTACTAATGATAAGTCATTTGATAGTGTATCCTTAAGTAATATTTGCTGAATGTATACATTAATATCCTAAGTTGTGCACATACTCTGACTTCATGAAGGATCATTTCCTAAGATATTTAGGAAATACTTGGGTTTAAAAAAGTTCTATAATCCTTGAACAATTTCAGAACAATATCTCAATGTCATTTTTCCTAAGGTAGGCAATAAATATTTAGAACAACATCATGTATTGACTTACTTGATTTGATTTCTTACCAGCACTAGACAGGCCTAATGGCAGTCCTACTCACTAACTTATTTTAAGATTGATGTTACATACGTTTATGGCACTAGTAATTCTAGAAGATTCTGGTGTAGAAGGGTACATGTTGAATCTAATAAGCTACAACAAATCTTGCAAATAATGTCAGCCATATTTTGAAAAATCCTAAATGAGAAAGGTATTAACATTGATATTGACAATGGAGGCATAGAGGTAAGTGGAGAATTGAGATAAAGTGAGGAGTAAATCGTTTCATAGTGCAGTTTCAGTAGAGACACAGAGTCAAGCATCCCAAACCGTGGACTCTGCTCTCCTAAGACACAGTTCAGTGCTCTGAGAAGCAGGTCTGAATGTTCTACCTGGTTTTACTACCTCTTAGATGGAGATTTTCTGACTTGATTTCAAGTTGAATAACCTTGAGTTTTGTGTGCAGTCTCAATATACAGCCAAGACTTCTTCACTTCACTGAACCAAGTTAAAATATTAACTTGGAATAGTTTTCCAACAAGAGACATGCATATTTCCAAGTTTCTTTGTGGTTCTCAGTCACCCAGTTAGAAGTGAGTGCTAAGAATTATAACCTTATTTTAAATTTTCTGTGTAAGAAGTCAAATGTAACGATTTTTTTAAATCAGCTAATATGTTTTCATGCCATACACTACAAGAATCATCATAGTAGATGTAATAATTCAAAAGCACTAAAGTGCTAATGTTGAGAGCTTACCATTTAGTATTAAGATTGATAAAGTGATTTCTTCAAATGTTAGAAGGACAAGAAAGGCATAACAAACTAATTATTTTACTCTTTCTAAAAAGAATGTCATTTACAGGATTAAGATCCTGAACTTAAGCTAGACTGAATATGATTATGAATCCTGTTCTGCATACTTTGCAAGAAATTATCTACTTTCTGTGTGCCTCAATTTTCTCATCGGGAAAAGGGGATGATAATGCCTACTTAGAGTTATTCTGCATAGATTAGTTAAAACAGTTGAACTTAACAAACTACTTGAAATGTGTCTGAAACACATGTAATAAGGGTGCCTTCATTGTGAAATATTATTATAATGTGACATGAAGGTCAAGGCACACTTCCTCTTGTTCCCCAGATTTTGGATTAATGAATTAGCACACTTCTCTCCTAATCTACTCCTGATAATAGCTCCAATTGAGACTGAAATGTTTATCCAGCCCTCTTTTTACTAGTAGTTTCAAATTCATCAAAAAGTAAAATTAATTGGAAAGGTATAATCCGTAGAATTGGGGGGAAAAAGGCCATGGGCCGGGCATGGTGGCTCTCACCTGTAATCCCAGCACTCTGGGAGACCGAGGTGGGAACATCACTAGGTCAGGAATTTGAGACCAACCTGGCCACAATGCTGAAACTCTGTCTCTACTAAAGATAGAAAAATTAGCCAGGCATGGTGGCATGCGCCTGTAGTCCCAGCTACTCAGGAGGCTAAGGCAGGGGAATCCCTTAAACTCAAAGGCCAGAGGTTGTAGTGAGCCGAGATGGCACCACTGCACTCTAGCCTGGGCAACATAGTGAGACTCCATCTCAAAAGAAAACAAAAAATCTCCAGGGTGCTAATAGTTGAATTTTCAGACCCTGTTTTACATCACCTTTCATGGTGTGCTTTGCTGTTTGTCCCTCGAATCCCTTTCAATATCTAGCAGATTGCTCAATGTATAGATGCTTGATACACATTTAATTTACTTTACACATTATACGTAGATACTTGTTATATATTTATTTAATCTAGAAACACATAAATTATTTTAACTTATTGCCAGGGAGAATGTAGGGGGAAAATGTTGGCTTTATATTTTCAGCAAAACAAGCCATAGCTATGCTTTAAAATGAAGTTGTAAAGTTGAACATTTTGAATTTATAAATGATTGCAACAAATAATTGTGGACATTTTAAAAATGCAATCCCTAAAGACTTTAATAGTAGACAAATTTATGATCAATGTCTAAAGTTAAAGAAAACAGACGTACTAGGTGGATTACTTAACTTACATTAAAGAACCCAGATGAACACTTACACTCCTCTGAGGCCTTGCTCACCACCTGCAGAAGTCTGACTACAGACCTTGACTCAACGACGGATGAAGGAGTGCACTCTCACACCATTACAGTGGACGAAGGATGGACGTTGGCTGCTTTGAGAGGGGGAAATGCAACCAATCGGCCGTCCCTAGCCCACTTGTATCACTGTAATTGTATGAGAATACATTCATTCATCCGTCTTTGAGTCAGGGTCTGTAGGTCAGACTTCTGCAGGTGGTGACCAGCATCTCAGGTGGTGACCCTGACTTGATCGAGGTCACAAGTAGTGCCCCATGTGAGGAGACCTAGTGTGAGGAGACCTAGTGTGAGGAGACCAGGTGGTGACCACAATGTCAGGGTCACCACCTGAGATGTAGCCCACTGCCTGCGGAAGTCTGGCCTGCAAACCCTGACTCAATGACAGATGAAGAAATGCACTCTCACACCATTACAGTGCTTCAAGTGGGCTAGGCACGGCCATTGGCTGCTTTCTGTGGGTGAAATGCAACCAATCGACCAAGACCCTCTGTCCATCCACATTTTATTCATAACAGAGGTTCTGAGTTAACACACTTGTGGATAATTAACATGGTTAAAAGAGTGGTTATATGAATGATAAAAGCTTTAGGTCCGGGTCCAGAGTAAACACTATTAACATGTATTTCGCCTTTTATCTCCCCCTGAGGGGGCCATCCAGCACAAAGTGCGTATGAGTAAACAGAGTGGAGACAAAGGAATGTGGGGTAAACAGACTTAAATAATCTCTAACTCTCCCTAACTTAATGGACTGGCCGGCCACCGTCATCCTGCCCCAATAAAACCTTTCAGCCTTCCAAAAAGTTTGAGACTATACTCTATAATTTTCCCTAAATATTTTCTGTAATATTTTGCCAACCACCCCAAGTGAATTCCAACACTCCTCCTTTCATAATGAAGGAAGTTATTTGCTTTGTTCAAAAAGATTCCTGAAACCATGACCACTTATTTGGTTCTTATATTATAGTTTCCATTTTGTAACATTGATCAATTAATAGATTGATTACCTTTTGTCTATTTTGCTTTGATTTGATTTATATTTGTTATGATTTGTTTTAGAGATGTAGGTCTCACTTTTCTCACATAGGATGGAATGCAATGGTGCAATCACTGCTCACTGTGTCCTCAAACTCCAGCACTCAAGCAAACTTCCCACCTCAGCCTCCATAGTAGCTGAGACTACGGGAGCATACCACCATACCCAGCCAATTAAAGAAAAACAACTTTTATAGAGATGCAGTTTCACCACCTTGCCCAGGCTGGTCTCAAACTCCTGGAATCAAGTGATCCTCCTGCCTTGGCCTTCTAAAGTGCTAGGATTACAGGTATGAGCCACCATGCCAGGCCTATTTTGATTTTATAGAACGAAAGCTTCTTAAGAGACGTAATACAACCAGTAATGGTATTCCAAAGAACAGATGATTCTGTCACCTGGAGATAAGTCATTACTGAGGCAGAAAGAGTTCCTATTAAGCATAGAATGTAAGTTGCAGAACATTTATGACTGTATTAGAGACACGTAAGTTTCATCCTATCCTACTTCCCACGGACTGAGGAAATGGAAAAATAGGGTTATTGCCTAGATAATTCAGAGTAATTTTTCCTTCTGCAAAAATTGTCTGGAGAAGTGTGTTAATTTTCTTTCCTTGAATCATCAGGCTTTTTTGATGAAATTTAAGAAACATTGTTTTTGTTTTTCTTAATGCTCTTTTCTTTTAAATTTTACTTTAAGTTCTGAGATACATGTGCAGAATGTGCAGGTTTGTTATGTAGGTATATGTGTGCTGTGGTGGTTTGCTGCACCTATTGACCCGTTCTCTAAGTTCCCTCTCATCCCCCAGCCCCCAACAGGCCCTGGTGTGTGTAGTTCTTACCCCTGTGTCCATGTGAGAGAAACACTGTTGCGACAAGTTGAGGACACTTGGGAACTCCCAAACCCTCCCTAAATTCATCATCATTTTTCAAAAGTCTTCTTTCTATTATATTTGTGGCACTTAAACTGAAGTTTAGTTTCTAAACAGGCTGAATCTTTATTT
Organism: Cebus imitator; assembly: GCF_001604975.1. Classification (NCBI taxonomy): domain Eukaryota; kingdom Metazoa; phylum Chordata; class Mammalia; order Primates; family Cebidae; genus Cebus; species Cebus imitator. The sequence continues at coordinate 9,637,310 of NW_016107337.1, forward strand.
TGTGTTATGAAAACAATAAATAGTCTTCGGGAAAATGCAGATATTGCAGGCATATATTAACTTAAAGGAAAGGCCTCTACATTCAAAGCTCCTACCCTACTATTCTTCCCAAAAGCAGCCACAGTTAACATTTTTATGTCCAATTTTCAAAATTTTTGACAGTGTACATTCATGCACAATTTATCTGCATGGGATTTTATAATTTATACACATGATAACTATAGATAATTTTCTGATTTAGGATTTTTTATTACCAGTATATTTTGAAGATACCTTCCTGTCGGGACACTGAATTTTACATAATGTTGCCAAATGTTGTGATACCAAAATTTATTCAACAATTCCTATGTGGCTTCATTTTTGCTTTTTCACGTTGTGTTGTAGCAAATTTTAAACAGAAACCTATATGTATATATTTGAGCATTTAACAGATACTGCTAAATTTTCCTTCATGAAGACAAATTGATAACTCTTACCAACAGTCGTACCCACTTTGTCAACAACCTAGGTCATTAGCACATCATATTTCAAATAATTGATGGAAAACCAAGAACTTGTACTATAGATCTCAGCTAAGGGGACAATTTTTGACCTAAAGTATTAAAATGTTATTTAATTTAAGACTTAGAAGCAAGGTAGAAATTACCTAGAGAAATTTGGTGGAAAATGACTCAGACAGAGCAAATGAGATATCCCAAGGCCCAGGATTTGGAGAGAGGATCTGGTACATGAGGTGATGAAATGTGCTTGGGAAGGACAGGTGTCAGAGCAGTTGGTGACTTGTGTGATTTAAATGATTATATCTGCTCCTAAGACACCCTCAAAGGACCCTGGTTTGGCCCCTCTGAGGCTGTTCATTTGTAAACATTGGCCTAAAGGTGAAGCTTTCCTAATTGGTGCTAATGCTGAAATCAGAAACAACTAGAGAGCCATTCCCTAACAGCATCTGTTTTTTGCTAGGTACTCCCTAGAGACAGTTCTCAATTGATTCGTGATGAATTTCATGGTGGGAATTTCAAAATAGAAGGGAAGTTCAAAATAATGTCATCTTTGGATGTCACTTTTACTCAAGTGGAGCCTATTGATACTGCCTAAATTACATAAGGTAATATGTTTTTTCTTTCTTCTGGGCCAACTCTTGAAGCACAAACCATTAGCAAACAACTGTAGCACTATTAAAATTTCTAGTAACTATGACATAGAAATCACATGGATAGATGACCAAATAAATCAAGTTATAAGTTAAGAGTAGTAGTTCTTGAATACTTGATATGCTAAAAGCTTGATATGTTTAATAAGAAATAACAGCTGGGATACTGTTTATGTTAATATTCATGTAGATCTCCTAATCAGATTGAAAACTCATCTAATTACTGATGTTATATAAAAGGAAAGCAAATACAGTTTTCACTAACATTTTGTTTATGAGTTCCTATTACATAGTTCACAAAACCTTGAAAGTCATCAATGACATCACTTATATCTATCTCTGATTAGTGTACTTCTTTTTAATCTATAGTAACTGAGATATATATCTGCGTGTATAAATAGACATATATAACACAATTTAAATATATTAACAAAGGTCAAACTGAGAAGAATTTGGTCTTCAAATTCATTTCATCTAATAATGTAAAATGTGACAAACATCATATTTTTGATAACATATTATGTAAATATCTACAAAACTAATTAAACAGGACATTCTCTTTCAAATGCATTTATCAATATTTGTAATAATCCTTGAAAATTAAAATAAAAACATTCTTTCAAAGATACCTGGTATAGTAAGAGAGCAAGAAGCTGCAAAGACTGGAAGATTTCTTTGTACAGAAACAGAAGTAAATATATAAGAACCAGGAAATGATTTTTTAAAGCATTAAACTCTTATTTTTTAAGTCATGTATCCACACTTTTACCAAAATTAGAATGAAGAATTCCTCCACATTTATCCATTCATCCATTACAATGGATGAATGTATGGGTAAATAAGTAAATTCTACCCACACCTTTATACATTTTAAAACGAATTTTTATTACTAATTTTCATGATACAGGATATTTTTATAACTTCACCATGTTATAAAATTTTATAAAGACTTAATCTCTTTGTTTGCCAAATTCAGTCTGCAGAGTGGACATATTACAGGAGAAATATTATAAACAATGTTGTCAGTACTAAAATGGGGATACAATAAAGTACAGGAGAAAAGAATAACAACAATAACAAATCGTAACTGAGTTACGAGAAATACAGAAAAACTCTCATTAAAACATTGGAGGGCAAGGGTACAATCTTTTGATTTTTTTTCTTTAAAAATAGTTTGAAGTGTCTATATATGTCTTTGTGAGCATAAACATACTCTAGTATATGACTCAGGAATCTGACTAGTTTTCAGAAAAATAATAATTCTGAAAATTACCATTCACTATTTCTTTTGTAAAAGATCTGCAGCTTCTGTGTAGATATATATTGAATATATAATTAGAATGGAAGTTGTATTTGTAACTAGTGTTGTCATTTGGGACACTGTCATCAGCTTTTAGTAGCTAAGCTTAGGTATTATGTCCAGAAATTCATCTCTGACTACTGAACATATTTATAATTTTTATGTCAGGTTTGTTTTTTGTTTGTTTGTTTGTTTGTTTTGAGATGGAGTCTCAATCTTTGAACCAGGCTGGAGTGCAGTGGTGTGATCCTGTCTCACTCCAACCTCTGCCTTCTGGGTTCAAGCAATTCTCCTGCTCAGCCTCCTGAGTAGCTGGGACTACAGGCGCGTGCCACCACTGAGCCTGGCTAATTTTTGTATTTTAATAGTGGCAGGGTTTCACCATGTTGGTCAGGCTTGTCTCAAACCTCTGACCTCATGATCCGCCCGCCTCAGCCTCCCAAAGTGCTGGGAGTGCAGGTATGAGCCACAGCACTCAGCCTATGTCAGTTTATAAGAAAACTTTATGCACAAAAGGTACCTGTCTTCTCATTTTCTGGATTTCACAGCCTACCATTTATTGCGGTGATCCTGGGGAGTTACTGCACTGCTTTTTCCACAATGACGCTATGGATCTTAGAAGAAATAGTGTAGGAAATCTCAGAACAGTAAGTTCAGGTTTTTAATAATCTGTTGCCAGGAGTTTCCAGAATGCAAGAGCAAAGTGATTTATTTCTGGAAATGGTAGACATAGTGGTCTTCAACTAGTCATCTAGCTGAACATTGAGTAAACATGCACAACTGTAAAATGTGTCTGTGAATTCATAATTCAAGGAGTCACAATATGGGGGAAAAAAGTTCTAACGAGTTAAATTCAGTATGTGTCATTAGTTTGATCTCTTAGATAAAAACTGAAAATTGTGGTAAAGAGGTTAAGGAACTGAAGTTATATTCAGCAATTCTATAAGGGTAGAATACACAGAAGTTGGAGTCTGGAAGTCTGTCAAAAACAGGTTCTGAAAATCATCAAATATTTTGGGTGGTACTTAAATAGGGTTACCCTTTAGGATTAAAGATGAATGGTAAGTGTACTTCTCCTAACAAGTACAAAACACAACTTTGAGCCATCTCTATCCCTAATTAAATTTAGGGAATATGATCTTGAACCAACTGTCTGACAAAATTAAAAGTACATTCTTTCTAGGAGAAAATAAGATGACCCAGAGCCTTATACTTTTCAATAATAAGAAAATACCTGCACTAGGGAAAAAAGTAAAGAAATTTATTTAATCAGAAGAAAACTAATGCCATATAAAACTTAAAGACAAGAAAAGAATTGAGAAGCATAAAGATGTAGGTCAATAAACAAATGGGGAATAAAATACATGATGAAAATAATAGCTTATGAAGTTTAAATTTTATGCAAAACAAAAACGTTCAGCAACACAAAAATTAACTAGGACTAAGTAGAATTAGAATCTATGATATATTATCTTGGTAGTTGTAAGAGTACCATACTAATATAAATTAGAGATTGATAAATCAAAGATTTAAATTGAAATTTCTTTCATAATCACTGAAAATTAAAGTAATGTATAACTAGCAAACTAATAAAGGAGGAAAATAAAATAATGTAAAAGTTTAATCAATTCATCCCCCAGGGATCATGTGTGTAATTTTTTCTGTTTAGCCAGAATATATGCTGAAAACCAAAATCTATTAGTTGTCTCTTCTCATACTTGCCTCTCTTCTCATCATAACACCAATGTCGCTGAGATTCCTCCAGTCTTGCTTATTTTTTTAGTTATCGTCAAACATTTATGCTAATTTCTCTCATAACAATTTGAGGGCATCTTGAATTTCTTCCTTGTCTTCTGTTTTAATGACACTAGTTTTTTTTTGTTGTTGTTGTTGTTTTTGTTTTTTTTTTTTTTTTTAGTTATGCTGAGGTTTGCCATAGTGTTCTGACTGATAGTAAATGAATACATTCAATCTCTGTCTAATTATGTTAGACTTGTCAAGGAGTCTGAAGATAGGCACGATGAAAGGTAGCAGCTAAACAGCCCTTTCATGGGGGTTGTCAAGGAAGAGTGAGGAGTTTATGTTTTCTGACTTAAGATAATTACTTCTGAAAAAAAACATAAATATTAATATTCATGTTTACATATTTTCAAATTCTTATCATTTAGGTTTAATAGTGTTAAATAATAGAACATAAATTATAGTTCATTTTAAAGTTGTAGAGTCTTAGGCTAGAGTTAAATTTAAATAAATTGATTTCCTCTCCCTTTGGATAGATAGATTTAGTGTTATTTGTTTTTATTCTTCACATACAAGCTTGCAATTTAAAATTATATTCTTATAAAAAGTAAATATCTGCTCTTTTATATTTTGCAAAACTGATTTCTCACATTTTAGAGACAAATGTGTCAATAAATATCCAAAAACTTACATTTTAATGTATATTCATATTTTTCTCAGAGCATAATAAAAAATTATGAACCTAATCTATAACAACATATTTAATTCTTATAATTTTTCTTTCTTTCTTTAGCTCATTTTGCAGCCTGCCTAAGGATGAAGGTAACTGATAGACTGTTATATACATACATGTGAGTATTTCTGGCCCATCTTTAGCTTCAGTTTTTTATTGGGAAGAATTTCTGTTTCATAGTACTTTGGGTATGATTTGGAGTACAAAATTAAAAGCAACAATTAGAGAGTATAATTTTTATAGTCAAATAAAAGTTGTGCTATTTTGGGAAACCAAGAATATTAGTTTGATTTAAATTGAGAACATTTTAGAGAGAACTCTGTCACATTTTACTAATCTGTGAAGATAGCAGCTAAAGTCAACATATAAATGTTTAATATGAAAGAGTTTCTTGCATAATATACACTTCACCTTGCCTAAACCAATTTTATTGATCAGTCATGAAATAAAATTGAACTCATTTGCTTTTCCAAAAATCTAAATCTCAATGCTTTTTTAAATATGTATTCCAGTCACACTTTAGAAATTTATTTCTAAAAATAATTTTAATAAGCAAAGCAATCCAGCAAGAAATTTTGTGATTTATACTGCAAAAATACATATTTTTTAAATGGTGGCAGGAAAAACTTTTATTATTCTACATGTTTGTTTTCTTCACATGCTAAAGGAGCTCTTTACCGCTTAAGCTATTTCTCCAGCTCATATGTGTTTTTTTTTCATGTTTCATATCCTATTTATATTCTGCGGCTATATTACCAAAGAAAATTGTTTTTTGTAAACTAACTAAAAATGTCAAGATGCATACAGTAGGTGATCTTATATAATACTTTGCTCATATATTAGTACTTTACTTTCTGCTTCCTTAAATCAATTTCAATCCTTTCTCATTAAAATAAATACTCCTTGTGCTTTCTTTAGACTTGTTCACTTAATTCTTAGTTGTTTTTGTTTTATTTTCTACCAGTCATAGAATATTCTAAATCGTCTACTATATTTCCATCTTCTTCTCCTACAAATCATAATTCTTATCACTGGTTATAATTCATTTTATACTAATTACCACACCTATCTCTTTTAACATCTTTATTTTTCTATTCACTTGAGGTTTTATCACATTTATGTATGATTAAGCAGCAATAAATTTTTCTCTACTCTTGGCTTTATTCTTGTTCATTATATATCTGTGTGTCATCAGATTAGAACTCCTCATTCTTCTTTTTATTTGCTATATTCTAGATTTTATATTTATTAATTTGTTTATTAGACTGGCAGAATGCTGGTACTGTAGAACCCCTTTATCCACAGGGGATACATTCCAATATGTGCAGTGGATGCCTGGAACTGCAGGTTGTACCAAACTCTGCATGTAATATGTTTTTCCCCTCTGACACAGAGAGGGCTGCGAAGTGACTAACAGCCAGGTAATGTGTGAATACACTGGACAAAGGACTGATTGATGTCTTACATAGAACAGATTGGGACAGCACAAGATTTCATCACGTTACTTAGAATGTTGTGCAACTTAAAACCAATGAATTATTTATTTCTGAAACTTTCCATTTAATATTTTGAATGCAGTTAACTGCAAAATACTAAAACTGCAGATAAGGGAAGACTACTGTATCATCAGTCTCACATTATAATTATAATCCTTATTAATCATTCCTATTGACTTTTATTTTACTATTCCTGTTCTAAATTTTGAAATATTCTTTTTTTAAAATCCAAACTATGGTTCAAGGCATCTGTTTGAAACTATTTGAATGTCTTGCCAAAAATTATACTCACATTGTTGGAATATTTTGAGTTGTGTTATGGTTATGTGGGAGTACATTTGCCTAACCTACTGTTATTTATTCTCTTTTTCTACCAATGTCTAGTTTGCTCCTTATTAAAGATATATCAGTTGAATGATAATGAAATAATCTCAGATAAGATGACATTAACCAATTCCTAGGATTCAGCATATTGCTCTTGGCTTTCTATTTTTCGTCCACAGACAGAAAAACACCAATAGTGTCCTCTGGCCACCCAAAGTCTTAGTCTAGAGGAAAAAGTAATGGAAGTGGGACTGATAGACAAGGGAGAGAAAGGAAGACTCAGTTTCTTCAGAATTTCAGGCCATCCCTGACAGTTTTCAAAGGTTTACTACATGAACTAAAGCATGATTGAAAGAGATATAACTGAAATCGATTATATTCCCTGGGTTCCTTGTGCTCCATTCCTTTGGGAGAAATTCACCACCCTGCCAACTGATTCCTTTCCTAGAACGTGGATTCTGAACTGTTCACCAACAAGACAAAACTTAGAATTTTACAAATCAAATCTCTCTCTGTAGCTTTTCAAACTCTTTAAATTTTTGTTTTATTTATAATGTGTTTGAGAGTCTGCTTCCTCCTGTAGTCTTCTGTTCTTACATGACAGGAATCCTGAATTAAGTGCAAAATCTGATTCCAATCATAACTACTCAAATCATTTTGGCAAAAAGTGAAAAATATATTTGAGAGAAGTTTGCCAATAATATTGAATAACATTAAAAATGTTCATAGACTTTTGAATTAAGTAATCAACTGGCTACAAAGTTAATCAACAAGATGTCTTCAAGTTTTGATTATAAAATATGTTTATTTTATTATATGCATACATTTTATGTATATATAAACTGAACACATGTAAATACAACATACAAACATTTCAAAACGATGGGAATGTTCTGTCAAATTAGTGGAATTTGGTAACTTATTTTCTTGTTTATATTTTTCTCTACTTTTTCTCAATAATCATCTATTTTATAATCAATAAAACCCATTTTAGCAATTAATAAAACTTTCACATTCCATTGTATACTCTTATAATAGTGACTATGTCCTTTGCATCCTTGAATCACTAAATTGAAAGATAAAACCATCTACTGCACGCAACTCATTTTCTACATTAACATAATTCAACTCCACCATTAGGCTGTCTTCACCAATGTCACTTTACTATTCCACTGCCTTCATCAGCCCAAGTTTACTATTCCAGGAACTTCTTGCCCAGGTTGCAAGTAACTATATTGTTCATTTAGAAGCTTCCTGGAAAAGCCATTTAAATGAATATCAGATGGTTAGACTTTCCAATGGGTAATAGAATCATATGAAAAGTCTTCAAGGCTCTGTAAACCCTCACATCAAAACCTTCTCACTAATATAAGCTATTATGTCATAGTTCTCTTTCAATTCTAGTCATCCCTTTTGCTACCACCACTGCATTGAAAAACCCTCCACAAATCAGAGTCTGAAACCTCATAAACATTGCCATTCCTCTTTCAGGAGGCCAAGAAGACTCTGTCAAGGTAATGCTCTCATTTGTTAAGAACTTAACTTTGTCATCTGAACAGGCTTTTCTTGTGATGGTTCTTTAGAGAAGCCTGCATCTGACCAAGGTGTGAGTAGTAAAGAGCCTTCCCCAATAGGTATTCAATAAGTATATATTGAAATAATGTCTATATATTTTAATTCGCTGAATTATTTGCAATGTCTTAGCATCTCTAGGAATTCTCTAGAATGCTTGACTCTACCCCTTTTGAACATAATCATAGAATGGCAATGTGCTTAATTTTTAAGTACATTGGTGCACGCATTCCATTAAAGAAGATAAATTTACACTTGGAAATTTGGTCTCATTTCAAAAAGCATAATCCAGTGATTATTGTTCCATCTGAAAAAAAAGTATTCCATATGGTTTCATTTTATTTCCCATAAAAAATTTAATATTTAGCTTTATTACACTAATGGCATTAATTTTCATTATCTGAGTTTTCTAATAGGGTTTGTTTTGAAGTATTCAATTAATAATATAATTTAGTGAAGCTACTAAGAAATGAAGTGGATACATGATTTCTGGATGTCTGTCTTTGTAGGTTTCTAGATCTTTGTGAGTGAAGACTTCTCCTTTCTTCACCAGCTTAAAAGTGAAAAACATCAGAATGTGCAGTGAGAGTTAAACTCCAAATCACACAAGATAATCAGTCCCTACTCATGCCATTTCACTTCAAAGGGACAGTGCCTATAAATATTTTCTTTAGAAGGCATTGATATGTCTATAAATATTTTCTTTAGAAGGCATTGATATATGTAAAGAATGTATCAATAATATATATGATGGTTGTGGTTTCAGTTACAAAAGCAGAGAAAAAAAATTGTTACTGAAGGCAAACTTGTACACCTGGGTAAAGCACTTGAATTCTTTTAAGTTCTGTCAAAGGTAGTATTTCTCAAACTTAAATATGCATGCAAATCATTTGAGGACTCATAGAGAAATTCAAATTCTCATGAGAAGGTCTAGAGTAAGGGTTCATACTCTGCTTGATAAGCTGCCAGGTGATGCTGACACAGCTTGTCCACTTTGAATGAGAAGGATGTAATTGAAAGTAACCCTGAATCACAAAGGTACTTTGATTTATCTCCACTTTCCCTTGATTTGGACTCATTAAGCCACTTCCGATTATAACTTGCCTTCTTTGTTGGTTTATCTAAATAAGAGTATTGCTAATCCCAAGATTGTATCCCATATTGTGAATTAACATGTGGACATTCTAGATTTATGCATTTATACATTCATTTCTGTGAGGTTGGTTAATGTGCATTTGTATCAGATGAGGTTTATAAAATAATAATAGCTAAGACTTACTGTTTCTTATTATTGCATCTTATTCAAATAATAATAGCTAAGACTTAATACTCTTTGTATTCATTCATTCCCACGCTGCTAATACAGAAATACCTGAGACTGGGTAATTTATAAAGGAAAGAGGTTTAATTGACTCACAGTTCCACAGTGCTTGAGAAGCCTCAGGAAACTGACAATTACAATGGAAGGGGAAGGAAACAGGTCCTTCTTCACATGGCAGCAGCGAGGAGAAGTGCCCAGCAAAGCAGAAAAAATCCCTTATGAAGCCATCAGATCTGGTGAAAACTCACTATCAAGAGAACAGCTTGAGGGCGAACACCCACATAATTAATTACCTCCCACTGTGTCCCTCCTGTACACATGGATATTATGGGAACTACAATTCAAGATGAAATTTGGGTGGAGACATAGCCATATCACTGTTTGACTGGCATTATGAATATATACACAATACAATCTAATCTAATCCTCACTGTAATCTTATTATATACCATTATGAGCCTTATTACATGGATGAGAAAATGTATATTTGGGAAGACTAAATAATTTGCTTTAAAAATAAGCAGTAAATGAATAGTAGAACCGGGCTTATAACTCAGGCTAACTGGCCTTCTAGTAGACAGAATAATGACCTCCATAGGTTTCTTCCTCCAAATCTTCAAATCAGTGAATATATTATTTTACATGTCAAAAGAGACTTTGCAGCTGTGATTAAGTAAAAGATCTTGACATGGGGAGATCATCTTGGATTATTCAGGTGGGCTTATTGTAATCACAAGAGTTTTTATAGGAGAAAGAAGAATACAGGAGAATCAGAGTCAGCAAAAGGAAATCTGATAATAGAAGCAGAGGTTAGAATGATGCTCATTGAAGATGGAGGAAGGAGCCATAAGCCAAGGAATGTAGAAGGCAACTGGAAAAGGCAATGAACATATTGCCTTCTACAATCTCTAGAATGAATTCAGTGTTGTCTGTACCTTGATTTCGGGACTAAAGATTGATTTTGAACACAAAATAAATGTGTGTTGTTGTTAAGTCACTAAATATGTGGTAGTTTGTTACAACAGCAACAGGAAATTAAGAAAGGACCTGAGGCCTAAGATTTTCAATCAGCTTTCAGCTTCTCAGAATAAGACAGAAGCAGAGAAAATAGAAAGGATGACTGAAAGCAGCTTCTAAAAGAAAGAAGCAATAAAACTGGTGATCACTGAGGAACCGGCTTTTTTTTTTTAAGTTCATAATGGGCACAGTACTTGGCCCTTTATAAACAATATAGTGTATGCCTTTTTGAGAACTACCTCTTACGGCAAAACAGTTTTCAGTATTACAGAATTAATTTGATTTGGGGTCATGTCAAAAAGTATTCAAGCCAATCATGCCTTGATTCCAATGATGGGAACTTCACTAGAAGATATTTTATGGCTTAAGAGCTAGAAAGGAAACAATTTTAAATAACAATATTAATTTATAAAATATATTATTTAACAACGCTTTTTAAATTGATAGATAAGATGTATGTGTTTGTCAAGTACAACATGATATTTTACTGATTTTTATTGTTCGAATTTGAAATTTGTTCTAATGGTAAGAAATATGTTTCACAAATAAGGTGGTAAATGGCAGCTTCATAGAACTAAATGCACAGCATCTGACTTGAGTACTTTTTGAAAAAACATTCATTATGAGGCATAAGTTCCAATGGTGTTCATTAAAAATATAAACTTGTTGCTTTAATGACAGAGGTCATACATAAATCATTATTTATTCTACTTGTGACTGAACAACAGAGCATCGTGTGGGTGGGGGAGGGTAGCTCTTTTTCCTAAACTAACCTGCCTGTCCCAGGAAACTGCAGCCACCATTTTCCCCTTTGGCCAAGTTAGTACCTTCTGCACACATTGTGTTCCCTCTTTGGTAAAGGGAGATAATAATAATAATTGTATTTCTAGTATAAGGTTATTATAAGGATTAAATAAATGAATGTACTTTGAAAAATACTTAGAAAGCTTAGAACACAATAAAACACTATATAAATAAATATTTGTAAATAAATCAGAAATTCCCAAGTCCGAGAAGTATAGAAACAGTCTTAAATTTAAATGAGCAGCATAGGCCTAGAATTTAGGTGAACAGAAGGTAATTTGCAATTCTGAGAAGTTGTTTTAACTGAAAAAACTCACTGTAATATTTTGTAGCTGATTTTTTAAAGATGTGCTTAAAAGTGTAAGTGGAAAAAATAGTTGGAATCTCAAATTACAATATGTTTAAAATTCTTCTGTCATCTACACTTCCTTAGTTAGACTATATCCTATCTTCCTGTGATGTATTACTATGTTTACTTTTCATTTAGGATAGTCTCCTAGCCGCTGCAGTGGGTGATACCTATAATACACAAATACAAACATATTGTCATCCCCAAGTTTTTGGACATTTTATTCTCCTTTCATGAAACAATATTCAATTATCTCTTTTAAACTGATACTACTTCCCAAATACTTCAGTTTTAGACTATTTACTCTCTTTCCACTTCATCACTATTTTCATTAGCCTCCAACTTGTAAGTAAAATTCTCTAAAAATTTATATCCTTAACTTTCTAATCTCCTTGCTAAAAATAATCCATAATTATTTCCATCTTAATTTTTACTTCAGTGTCAGTTTTAAATTACTCTCTTCTACTTAGTTGGAAATCACTTGAGACTTATTAGTTAATGATTGAAATCTCTTTGCATTCATTATTATTTTAGATTTTAGCCTTTTATTTGACAATATTGAATTTAATCCAATTCTAACAACATTTACTGAAAACCTATTTGCAAGAAAACATAGTGCTAGGTTCTGTAGGAGAAGTAAAAGTATGAAGGAAAAATCCTTTTTCTCAAGAAGTATACTGCCTGATGAGGAAAGACATATACATATATAGCTTTTTGAAAAAGCGAAAAAGATTAGTTGTGGATTTATGCAAATATTCAAGAAAATGGTACATAATTTCTTTGACTCTTGTGCCCAGTTTCACTGAAATCACAGCTTGGCCCCTCCTGTGTATCTTGATGACAATTAGGTCTAATGGTCTCATTTCCTTGTGGGAGATCAGGAGCTAAGCAAAGGATAAAATCATTCAGATCATTCCATCAACTGTTGTCTTCACATATGCCACTAAATTTCCCTTAACTGTTTATTTCCCTTTACATTCTAAGAAATCATAGAAATATTATCACATAAAGATGTTTATAATAATATACTTTTGAATTAGCTACCCACCCTCCTCAAATATTGACAGTATCAGGATTTCTCATAAGAAAGTTCTAAGAGTTTGTGCTCATACAGAATGACTCCTAGTTAACTAGGGAATAAAAAGACTATATTTCAGGCTAAAGTACATTTCGTATTTTCATATAGCTTATACTAATATTATTGCTTTCGCTTTTTCCATGTTATTCATAGATTTCAAAGCTTCAGAAATCTGGTTTTAAATAAAAAAGTCTTTACATGCATTTAAATATATCTGGGCCTAGTTGATTTGTTACCGTTCATTTCCTTCATCAAGAATTCTAAGTACTGGCATCTGAATGAAAGCTATTCATAAGCTGCTTAAAAACTTGCTGTTTAATTGTTGGTAATAGAAAATCTCATTCTGCCCTACAGAGTTTATTTATATTGAATTTTATTTCTACCATTGAAGAACAATTTGTGTTTGATACTCATATCTGTTCTTAAGAGACTATACATATCTGTGTGTACATATGTAAAATATATATATATTTATTTATGTATATATACATATGTGTATGTGTATACCTATATGTTATATATATATGTGTATATGTATACATATATATATATATGTATATGTTTAAGTTAGACAAAATGTTAAGACAATAAAAAACTCATTTTCTTCAGGAAATTTACATTAGCACCCCCATAAATACAAAAGTTTCTCCTATTCTATTCTGACCAATGAAAAATAGTTTTCTTGTTACCATCTGCTTTATCACCAGAGTAAAGAAAATTGTACCAACAGTAAATAACTGGAATATCCCCATTAATTTGAATGCTTTTGAAGAATAGCCAAAGGAAATGGGAAAGTGCAAAAAAAGTACTTACTAGATTTTCTGGTCAAAGCTCCTCAAACACATTAGTTTTGTTAGTGACTTTTTTTTTTTTTTTTAATGTTTTGGAGCTATACCAACAAAGATTGCAATTATCCTGGAAAATGATTGCTGCCATTGTTGCCTTCTCTGCAACATCCTGTGTCCTCAAGAAGAAAATAGGTAGCTAGTTGAGAAATCATCCTCAACTTCATCATTGATAATGGGATGACCATGCCAGCACATTATTCTTACTTTTCTCTCTCTTCTATTTCTTGTGAAGGAAAAGATTAGTTCCACTCATGAAAATCTGAAGATTTATATTGTCTCTGGTTTCACGTGATTATGTCATATGGGTTAAGAGCCAACAGTTAATAAATATATATATTTTTTGGGGAGTATCAAAATTTTTTATTGCATTTTAGGTTTTGGGGTACATGTGAAGAACATGCAAGATTGTTGCATAGGTACACACGTGGCAGTGTGATTTGCTGCCTTCCTCCCCATCACCTATATCTGGCATTTCTCCCCATGCTATCTCTCTCCAACTCCCCACTCCCTGTTCCTCCCCTATTTGCCCCCAACAGACCCCAGTGTGTAGTGCTCCCCTCCCTGTGTCCATGTGTTCTCATTGTTCAACACCCGCCTATGAGTGAGAACATGCGGTGTTTGATTTTCTGCTCTTGTGTCGGTTTGCTGAGAATGATGGTTTCCAGGTTTATCCATGTCCCTACAAAGGACACGAACTCATTGTTTTTGATGGCTGCATAATATTCCATGGTGTATATGGTGTAGGGAAAACTGGCTAGCCATGTGCAGAAAGCAGAAACTGGACTCCTTCCTGACACCTTACACTAAAATTAACTCCAGATGGATTAAAGACTTAGACATAAGACCTAAAACCATAAAACCCCTAGAAGAAAATCTAGGCAAAACCATTCAGGACATAGGCATAGGCAGGGACTTCATGACCAAAACACCAAAAGCATTGGCAACAAAAGTCAAAATAGACAAATGGGACCTAATCAAACTCCACAGTTTCTGCCTGGCAAAAGAAACAGTCATTAGAGTGAATCAGCAACCAACAGAATGGGAAAAAAAATTTGCAGTTTACCCATCTGACAAAGGGCTGATAACCAGAATTTATAAAGAACTAAAACAGATTTACAAGAAAAAAACAAACAAGCTCATTCAAACATGGGCGAAGGATATGAGCAGACGCTTTACAAAAGAAGACATACATGAGGCCAACAAACATATGAAAAAATGCTCCTCATCACTGGTAATTAGAGAAATGCAAATCAAAACTGCATTGAGATACCATCTCATGCCAGTTAGAATGGTGATCATTAAAAAATCTGGAGACAACAGATGCTGGAGAGGATGTGGAGAAATAGGAACACTTTTACACTCTTGGTGGGAGTGTAAATTAGTTCAACCATTGTGGAAGACAGTGTGGCGATTCCTCAAGGACCTAGAAATAGAAATTCCATTTGACCCGCAATCCCATTACTGGGTATATATCCAAAGGATTATGAATTGTTCTACTATAAGGACACGTGCGCACGAATGTTCATTGCAGCACAGTTTACAATAGCAAAGACCTGGAACCAACCCAAATGTCCATCGATGATAGACTCGACAGTTAATAAATATTTACTGAACATACATTACATGGTAGGCAAATTGCCACTTAATATCAATGTGGTTTAGATTCTAACAGATATAGTTGTCCCTTCTATATAGGGATTGGGCATCAAAGGAGGAAGAAGTGAAACATTTATTTGGAAATATCCGCTTACATCTACTGTCCTAACAGGATTTCATGGTATTTGAGGATACTCTAGAGAAAAGAATGTGAACCATGTTCACCATTGGAGTGTGGTAGGTAGCCCCAGTAAGAGTCAGGTGACATTAAAATATAGAAGATTTTGATGCTAAATGTCAGGGAAGAAGCTCTGTATGATACCAGTAAAAATGTCCTTTTTTACTTTTTCCCCAGTGGAATCTGACTTTCAAGGATCCCATTCTGTGAGCACCATACCCTATCTTTTCAAATAATTATCTTCTAATTTTGTACTCAAATTATTATTTTATCACACTTAATCCCACAATTAATTGATTTATTCTACCACTTCCTCCCTTTCTTACCTAGATCTATTGTTCAACTTTGTAGTCACTAACATGCATACTACTCCATAGCTTTCTATGTACCTAGGAAAATATGTAAAGTTTCTAAAATCCAAGTTTCTACCCACTTAATACCTACTCAAAGAGAACTGATCTTTGTTGAAGAAAGGTAAATGAACATCCTGACAAGTTTCACCATACATCTATGACTGCTAACGTCAAGTGGCTAGCAATTCTACATAGTACAGTGGTCATTCACTCTCTTATTCTTCTAGAAAACTATTTTACACTTTGGCTTCTTTCTCTAAGTATATTTTCCCCATTCTTTATTCTCTGAAGAAGACCTCTTTCATAAAAGAAATTTCACATACTACCATATTCATATCTATTACTCTCTAGCTGCCAGATAGCTCTCATCCTCATAAAACTTGCCTCAATATATTCCATAAACAAAATGGAAAAAAATTGCCTGAATCTCCCTCTTCTATTCCTCTTTTCCTCTTCAGATAAAAAATATTTGAAGCAACTGTCAGTATACATGTCTGTACTTCCTTTCTTTGAGCCCCTTATATTTAGCATTTTCTCCATCACTCAAAAAAACAGCTGTAGTCAAGTTATCACTTATCTTGGTTTGGGTTCCTCACAAAGTATATCAGGAAGCAGGACCCTTGTATAGGTAGTTTATTTGTAAGTAAACAGAGACACAATTATGGAAGTGGATAAAGTGAAATTGGAAAGTGACAAAAGTTCACTAGAAATTCTATGAACCAGGAAGATTCTCCTCATGGGACACGTACCCACTGGGAACCTTCTGAGAAATTTTGTGGCACATACCAGGAAGTTGTTACCAGTTGGATACATTCTGAACCTGAAGCTTCAGATGAACTAAAGGATGCGGGGATGGGGGCATCTGCACCCCTCAGTCTTATTTCCTCCATCTTACTAGTTGAGTGTCCTATTATACATGCTCCTTTTTTAAATAATGAGATGTACAATCATTTTGAGGTCATGTTGTTTTAGGTAATTTTATCTAATTACATATGAGAATTACATATAATAAATTTTTAACTCCAAATTCACATATACAATATCTGCTTGACATGGCACCTCTACTTCAATTTTAGTAACTCTTTTGCACAAACCATGTAAAAACTATTTCATATCATTCCCTTCCAACTTGACTTCTTTTCCATCTCAGGAAATGTATGCTCCGTTTTCTCAGTGGTCCAGGCCAGTTATGCTCCTTCCTTTGGTATATGCATGGCTCACTCCCTTACTTTGTTCAGGACTCTCTTTAAATTACCATAAAGGAAAATGCTTCTGCAATGAAACTATGTAAAATAGCATTCTTACCACCCTTAACTGTGCCATTTTTTCATTATGCTAATCATCACCTGAGATATATATTTGACTTGCTTATTATTTGCCCAATGCTGGAATGTACACTCCTTAAGGGGACAAGGTTTTATTCACTGCTGTGTCACCAGCAGCTTGTACATTGTTTGGCACTTGTTAAAGACTCAGCAAATATTTGTTGAATACATGAAAAAGGATTTCAGAAAAAAAGTGAAAACAAACATTTAAAAAAATTGGAGTTTGACTTGGTTCGGAGGAATTACCAATAGGTTTGGAGAATGGAAAATTGTGATGATACCAGTAACAATATAGCAATTGACAAAAGACGCAATTCTAACACAGGTACTTATGCAGCACATATGTGCCTTTGGAGAAAGGACTTGGTGACTTTAAGAATTAGGAAGAATCAATATCATGGAAATGGCCATATTGCCAAAAGTAATTTATAGATCAACGCTCTCCCCTTCAAGCTAAAAATGACCTTCTTCGCAGAACTGGAAAAAACCACTTTAAACTTCATATGGAACCAGAAGAAAACCTGCATAGCCAAGAAAATCCTAAGCAAAAAGAACAAAGCTGGAGGCATAATGCTGCCTGACTTCAAACTATAACTACAAGGCTACAGTAATCAAACTATACTACAAGGCTACAGCATGGTATTGGTACCAAAACAGATACATAGACCAATGGAACAAAACAGAGGCTTTGGAAGGAACACCATACAACTACAACCATGTGATCTTTGACAAACCTGACAAAAACAAGCAATGGGGAAAGGATTCCCTGTTTAATAAATGGTGTTGGGAAAACTGGCTAGCCATGTGCAGAAAGCAGAAACTGGACCCCTTCCTGACACCGTACACTAAAATTAACTCCAGATGGATTGAGGATTTAAACATAAGACCTAACACTATAAAAACCCTAGAAGAAAACCTAAGCAAAACCATTCAGGACATAGGCATAGGCAAGGACTTCATGACTAAAACACCAAAAGCAATAGTAACAAAAGCCAAAATAGACAAATGGGACCTAATTAAACTCCAGAGCTTCTGCACAGCAAAAGAAACAATCATTAGAGTGAACCAGCAAACAACAGAATGGGAAAAAAATTTGCAATCTACCCACTTGACAAAGGGCTAATATCCAAAATCTACAAAGAATTAAAACAGATTTAAAACAAACAAACAAACCCATTCAAAAGTGGGCAAAGAATATGGGCAGACACTTTTCAAAAGAAGGCATATATGAAGCCAACAAACATATGAAAACATGCTCATCATTACTGGTCAGTAGAGAAATGCAAATCAAAACCACATTGAGATACCATCTCACACCAGTTAGAATGGCAATCATTAAAAAATCTGGAGACAACAGATGCTGGAGAGGATGTGGGGATATAGGAACACTTTCACACTGTTGGTGGAAGTGTAAATTAGTTCAACCATTTTTTAAGACAGTGTGGTGATTCCTCAAAGAACTAGAAATAGAAATTCCATTTGACTCAGCAATCCCATTACAGGGTATATATCCAAAGGATTATAAATCATTCTATTATAAAGACACATGCACATATACGTTCCTTGCAGCACTGTTTACAATAACAAAGACCTAGAACCAACCCAAATACCCATCAATGATAGACTGGACAGGGAAAATGTGGCACATATACACCATGGAATACTATGCAGCCATAAAAAACGATGAGTTTTTGTCCTTTGTAAGGACATGGATGAATCTGGAAACCATCATTCACAGCAAACTGACACAAGAACAGACAATCAAACACTGCATGTTCTCACTCGCAAGTGGGTGTTGAATAATGAGAACACATGGACACAGGGAGGGGAATATCACACACTGGGGTCTGTTGGTGGGGAATAGGGGAGGGACAGTGGGGAGTGGAGAGGGATAACACTGGAAGAAATGCCAGACATAGGTTATGGGGGGATGGAAGCAGCAAATCACCTTTACATGTATGTGCCTATGCAACAATCCTGCATGATCTGCATGTGTACCCCATAACCTAAAGTACAATTTAAAAAAAAAGAAGAAAAAAAAATTGGCAATACTTTGACACTTAAATGACAGGTGAATGTAGGGACTACATTCATTTTTCTTATCTTTCTATCTCCTCACTGCTTATGTTCAATTTCAGAAACATTCTGAATATCTGCAATAGAGGTGGTCGAAGCACGTTCTGCACCTTTTTAGTTCCTCACATTGTAAAGCCTGTTTTTCCAAGGGGAATAAAAATCCCCCAAAATCACTGGAGGAAAAGCTACATTTCTCAGCCTTCCTTGATACTAGGATACTGATATAAGAACTTAACATCTCTCAGTCAGACACACCCATGCAATTCCTTATTTATAAGTTAGCTACATGAGGGAATGTTCTAAATGTAGGACATCCATTTTGCTGGTGAAAGAGTTGGTGAGAAAGAGTTTCTAAAGAAATCCTGGAAATATAGAAGTGGCATGGTTTAGGGATTGTCAATGGCAACCATCTCTTTTCTAGATATGTGGCGTGATTTGGGGAGTTGATTTTGGCAGTTCTGCTTAATGTCTTTTCCTTGAACTCTTCCAGTAACTCTTTAAACACTAGCATATTTTAATCAAGGCATTCATAATTAAACCAGCTATAATAGTCTGTTATCTACAAGTAAGAACATTAAATGATGCACAGATATACATACAACAGCCAAGAGTAACATGGAAGGAGCATTCTGACTTACTGTGGAAGAGCAGTAATAAGAGCTGGAGGCCATGATTCTCAGCAAACTGAGGCAGTAACACAATATCCAATACCACATGTTCTCACTTATAAGTGGGAGCTAAACAATGAGAACACATGGACACATAGAGAGGAGCAGCACACACTGGGGTCTATAGCAAGGTAGAGGGTAGTAGGAGGGAGAAGGTCAGTAAAAATAACTAGTGGGTACTAGACTTACTACTAGGGCGATAAAATAATCAGTACAACAAAAGCCTATGTCACAAGTTTGCCTATATAAGAAACCTGTACATGTACCCCTGAACTTAAAAGTTAAATTTTAAAAAAGAACTCATAGACTTTCAGGTTAGAATTTTTTCTTTAAAAGAATATTGACTTTATTATGAATTGAGCTTACAAGAGCCCCAGTGTTGATGAGCAGATAACAAGTGTTCATAAGGCATCAAAGGTGACACTAAGAATGATCACTCTCTCAGTCGGATGTGGTGGCTCAAACCTGTAATCCCAGCATTGTGGGAGGCCGAGTCGGGTGGATCACTCAGACTCCATCAGGAGTTTGAGACCAGCCTGGCCAATATGATGAAAACCCCATCTCTGCTAAAAATACAAAGAAATTAGCCAGGCCTGGTGACAGGCACCTGTAATCCCAGCTACTCAGGAAGCTGAGTCAGGAGAATAGCTTGAACCCGGGAGGCGGAGTTTACAATGAGCCGAGATCTTGCCATTGCACTCCAGCCTGGACAACAAGAGCAAAACTCCATCTCAAAAATAAATTAAAAAATAAGGAATGATCACTCTCTAACATTCTTTGTCTCATATCTGTAACTACTTCCTTCTTCATCTATATTTTGATCAACCTGATGAACATCTCTGAAAATTTCTAAGTAGGAAATTGTGACCATGAACACTGATGAGAGGACCTCACATGGTTTTATGAATAAAAAAGAAAATACGGAGATTTAAAGAATAAATAAATCAAGTTTATGTGTAGGGAAAAATAAAAATTTTGGCAGTGCTTATGTTTAGACGATGGAACTCACAATATTTTTTGTCTTCCTACTCTTGCATTTTATTTTTCAGGTTTTCTTTAATGAACATAGATTTTTATGACAATAATAAGCATGTATAAGGTCCTGAAAACAATTATGTTATTGAGGCAATCCCAGTCAATCAGTTCCATAATTTTATATGGGCTGGCCTTCAGAAATATAGTGACCATAATAGTAACTAGAAAGAAATCCTGGTCTATGAACTGGCCTTCAGCTGAAATGTCAGGAAATGGGCTGCTTGAGTACCAGTTTGTCTGGCCGCACTAAAAGGCAATAGCCAGGACTACTGTGGGGCTACAATGTGTGGATATTAAGCAGGGGGAGATAGGAAGACATTTTTCAATGAGTCAATTCTGTCCAACACTGAATTTCTTATACTAAACAAAGCTATAGCTTGGAACCATGATGATTTCAACAATAATGGGGCGTGTATCTCTTCTAATTGTCTGGTAATATATATAATTCTGGGGTTTAAAAGAACACGATATCCTTAAAAGTTCTACATCTTAAAACATTCCAACTACATGCCCACTAGAATGCAGATTTTAGTTTATAGGACCATATCTGTCTTTATCAATCAATCCGTGGAACCCAATATAGTATATGGCACATAATAGGTCCTCCAGCACTGTAATCATTTGTTAAATACATCAGTGAATGAACACAGTTCAAAATTATTTGAGAAGCACTAATGTTTAAAAATCTAAATTGTGAAGGGTGAAAGATTTCAAACTATAAGCAAAATATTTCTGATTTCATAAATGGCAAAGATAATTTTAAAATATATTTAAAATGTCATTCTTATATATTTTCATCCAAGTGACTTCAAAATGACAAATGCCATACATTGTGTTTCATAAATAGTTATCAGTTCTACCAAATATACTATAATATAAATCATTATTATTTCTTCTAATGTCAACAATTGATTATGTACAGGTAAATGTGATTATGTAGTTACCCATATAATTTAATACTATATCAAACCTCATTGCAGTTGGTTGGTTTTAGCCTCAGCTCTCTGGGCTTTGAGAGGTAATATCAAAAACATAGTTTGTAATTGAACTGGAGAAAACATTTATATGCTAAGTTTCCAGAACGGAGACTGTCCACTCAACATTCACCATGAACATTTTGTCTCAGCTCTACCCTTGTAGAAGTCACAAACTCAGAGTTTTACTAAGTACCAAGAATCTTTTCTAAAGCAGCAACCAATATATTAATGCATAAAAATCCTAGATAATAACAGATATGTGAGTTTCATTTTATCCAGTTGCTAAGCATTGGTGCTACCAAACACATGAAAAGCACAGTTACTTAGAATCACAGCGGACATAAAACCTCCAATTTCAGAAGGGCAGCTACAACAACAATGAATATTCTCCGAAGTACTGATAATCTTTAGTGTAATGAACAGTCTTTAGTCCTGTTCCTCTTTGGACTTTCATCAGCATTTTACTCTCTTTTTCAAAAACCTTTTCTTACCACACTTTTACGTGACAGCCATTTTTCAACAATCTGAGAAAGGCTGAAGATGCTAAATCCAAGCAAATAAGTTTAAACAAAATTATGTAACAATATATTTCCAAATATTTCTCTCCTTAGCTTCTACCTCCTACACCCCTAATATTCTAACCAGATCAGACATGGATGAAAGATTAATGGGGTGGGGTTTGGAGTCAGAAGATCTAACACTTGCTCTATTATTTAGTAGCTATATAGCCTGGGGCAAATTTTAAAATGTCTTCAAACTGTGTATTTTTATCCATAAATTATTGATAATAAAAATTTAATGTTATGAGACATCACAGGGATAAAGTGAGATTCTATTACAAACAATATGTTATACTAATAGTTATTATTTTTAATTAATCAAGTTTATTTGGAACTATAACTTCAAAGCAGGATATATGAGCAATTTTTAACAACTATAGTCCACAATTACATATCTTTATCTCCCAAAATAACAGTATTCTGTTATCCAGTAATATTCATATACATTTTCTAAGTTTTTTAGTGCCTAGTACCTAATAAATTTTCAATAAATATTTAATAAGTGACTAAATGAATATATTCACAGCCTTCATAAAATTACATGTAACACTTTATGTTACTATTGTTATAAATGCTGATACCCCTGAAACAGATTTATTGAGAAGTCAGCTAAGCAGTGTGGAGAATATTTACACGGCATTTCTTTGTGCAATCACTCTTTTCATCTCTATTCCATGAATTCCATTTTTTGGTCCCTAAATTCTGAACTTATAGCCATATTCCATAATGAAAATTTAGTCTGCTTTATATAAAACTCTAGTTTTTCAATGGGTTCTGGGTTTCAAATCTTGCCTTCTCCACTAGCTGAATTAGTGCCTAGAATGGAGATCCCACCACTTCTCGATTTTCATTTTCCTTGCCTTTTTAGCATTTAACACAGTTTATTATTCCCTCCTTCTTAAAATGTCTTCTTCATTTGACTCCATGGACACTGCATTCTCTTGGGCTGGCGCTTTTCCAGTGGCTACCTGTACTCAGCTTCCTTTGCCAGGTCTGCTTCTCTTTCTGCTGTCTCAGCTTTGCAGCGCTACAGGGTTTTGCCCTTAATTTCCTTTTTTTTTTTCCACATTCACTTTCAAAGCAATTTTTTTTTTCCACATTCACTTTCAAAGCCATGGCTTTAAATGCCATTCATATGCACATGCCCCCCAAATATATTTCTTCCCTGATACCCGGATTTATTCAACCATCTTATATCTAATTATTGGCATTTCAAACTTAAAGTGGTCAAGGCAGAACCCTTGATTTCCGTCCTCATCCCATCATCCACAGCTCAGGAAATGACTACCATTCAACCAGTTAATAAGACCAAAAAGGAGTAAACCCTGCCGCTACTGTTTTCCTTACTTCCCACATTCAGCAAGTTTTACACTAAGCTCTTTTAGCTCTATCTTCAAATTTATCTAGATTCTGACCATATCCACTGCTCACCATGTCCACTGCACCCAATTTAGTCCAAACCACCATTTGAACTAGATTTCTCTCTTCTAGGTGGTATAATGGATACAAGCTTGTTTCAGCTCCATCCTGCCTTTATTCTTGAGTGCTTTTCTTTTCTGGAAGGACTGGAAATGTAAAACCACATTTTCCAGATTCATTGAAGTAAGACTTCTTAAATGTGATTTTTTTTTTCAGTTAGATATACTGGCTCAAAATTTGAAAGGCAGAATATTTCTGAATTCGGATATCTTCCCGAATCTTTGGCTTTATTTTTTCTTGAGCACTAGTATATTTATGGAAAATGAGTTTTATTCTCCAGCAGCATAATAGGGCCCTGTCTCTCACTTCCTAAGTGTGGAAAGGCAATTGTGGCATCATGAATGATAACCAACAACATCTTGACTCTAGCTTTCTGATTCCTGTATGACAGAAGTCAGGCTATGGCTCACTCCTCAAATCATTCCATAGAATTTGTAAGCTCCTAATTCCCTGTGTCAAATTTCTTCAAACTTGAAATAGACTCATTTTTAAATTTTCTACACTGACAGAACTTTTAATTGGCACTCCTGTTTCTACTGTTAACCCCTTAAAGTCACTTCTTTACACAGCAAACAGAATCTACTTCACATCTTTCAATATCCTCCCATCCTATTGAAAATTAACTTCTTATTCTTCATTACACCCTACAAACCCCTTCATGATCTGTTTAGTGCCTCCGTTTTGAACACATCTCCTCCCACTCTCCTCCTTATTCACCTGACTCAGGCCACTCTTAATTTATTCACCACTCCTCTACTAAACCAAGTATATTTTGTCTTAAGATATTTGCACGTATTTTCTCTTCCTGGAATCCTCTACCTTCATATTTCTTGCTTTGTTATGCATTTCCTTCATGTCTCTCCACAAATATTACCTTATGAAAGGGGATTTCACTCTAAATTTGTGTTACATATTTGCTATTTCTTGGCCAATCTCTTCTCCTAGAATAAGAGTCCCATGAGGAAAGAGACTTTTCCTGTCTTATTCTTCACTCTCTTTATAGCATGTAGAATAGTTCCTGGCATGTGAAAGGAACTGAAAAATATATATGGAGAATAAGTGAATAACTAAGTGACACCATTTTTGCAAAATACTTTTGGCCAAGAAGGAAATATTTATAAAATATTACATCTTGTCAAATTTTGATGATGTAAAAATATAGAGGCTCAAGTTGGGGTGTTACCAGTATATCTTACTCAATGCTGAACATGCAGATTATTTTCTTTTCCACTTGTTCAGATCTGTTAGTGTTGAAAGGCTATGGACTGGCCTGAAGATTTCATATATTTCAGGTTAATCATTTACGAGCTTTTCAGTATATGTTTACTTCTGCCATATATAAAAGAACATTTGGTTTATGGATAAAAATAATATTAAAATAAATGCCACTCTTGTTAGGAGAGGACCCACTATCAGTCTGTTATTTGGCTCATAGCTTATTTTGCTTCATAATTAACCTCTTCCTGAGCTCCACACAAAAGTGGAAACACTCCTTACGGGAACAGATTCTATAATTCCTATTGAAGTCATGAAGGGATTCTGGGGAACACTGCTAAAGTAATGGCAGCAGAGTCAAGCCCAGGATGACTACTTTACTTGGAAAATGAGAAACGCTCTAAGATGTAAACATATAATGCGCACTTTATAATATCCAGAGATTGTTATTGCTACTGTGTGAGAAGGAAAAAAAAATGCGTTGTTAAAAGTATTGTGATCTACACTAAAAGCAATTCTACCATATAGGTCCTTGGCCTTATTTGAACCCTAGTTTATTTTTCATGATTGCTTCAGTAGCAGTTTAAAAAAGAGAGACTAATGCCATTCAGGCAGCACTGCTATTGTTGTATTAATGTTGTTTTCATTGAATAGTGAAACCTCAAGTCATTGTTTTTTACTTAACAGATAAATGTTGCAGTCAACTCATGACAGGAAAAAGGAAAATACATAAGACAGATTAAAACGTGTCCTTCATTTTAGTAAATTGACAAAATAAATTTGTATTACAATGGGTACAAAGTAAAAATAAATAAATCATATTTTCCAGATGAAAAATTTTAGTTTTAAATACATTGTATTTAGTTTATACACAGTATATTTGGTTTCATTTATATAGTATATTTATATATAATGTATTTAGTGTGTATACATAATATATATACTCTATATATATGCAGTCTTATTGTAGATACTATATATTAAATATATTATATTACATATTTTATATATACAGTTATATACATGTATAGCATATTTAAACCTAATTCAACTTTTTCATCTGGAAAATATAATTTATATTTATTTTATTTATTTATTTTTATTTCACACCACTTGGAATACAAATTTATTATTTAAAAATATAAATTTTTAAACATTTATTTATATATGTCAAGGAAGTTAGGAATATAGCATCTTCCTGAAGCTGATATGTGACATTGTTAAAATCTTAAAGATGTTCCAGAAAACAATAGTAATTGCTTTTCAATTACTGTCATGATGAACTGCTCAATATCATCTAAGTCAAAATTCAAATAATTGTTTTCCGCTGACATCGTCCGGTGTTCAAATGGGCAAAACTATATAACCATCTCCTGCACATCAGTTTTGCAGTTATTTGGGATCATGGTGAGCCTGTCATAATTCTGAACTCTTTAAAATAAGCTGACTGACAGGTGTCAAAATGAAGCTATTCTATGGTTAAAAACTCTACTAGAAAATAATCACCACAAGAAAAATAATTTCTAAGAGCTATGTCCTAAGTGCCTCAATAACTTCATAAAAATATATTCTCCTTTTGTCATCACATAATCACTGAAATTAACTGAAAAATGAAGACTTTAAAAGCCAGCTGATACTATTTGATGATTGGAATCTTTAGACTATAAGTGGAAATGTGAGGTGACAATTCTAAGATTAGGTTTCTTTTGTGATTAGGTTTCTTTTGAAATTCAAGATTTGTTTGCATCTTACCAGTTCCTTCTTTTCCTTTTTTGTAAAGTTTACAGTTAAATGCCACAACTTTAAGAATAGAATTCACTGAGCTTTTACAAACGTACATACCCAAATAACAAAAATCTTAACCAAGATATAGAATCTTTTCATTACTATTGAAAGTTCTCTCATGCCCTATTCTAGGCACCTCCATCTCCTACAGGCAACCATTGTTTCAAAATTTTTAAAGGTTTTTATAGTCTTAAGTTTCACATAAACAAAATCAAAGTGTGAATTTATTTGTGTCTTTTTTTTTTTTTGACATAGGAAATCTTATTATTTTTAAGATTTCCTCCTATTGTCGTATACATTATTGATTTTAAGTTGTTCTTTTTGTTAATATAGACATTTAAAGATATCAATTTTGCTCTATGGCCTGCATCCTCCCTTTTTTTTAACTAAGAATTCATTTGACATATTTTTCAATTTTATTTTCTTTGTGGACCATATGTTACTTAGAAAAATGCCTTTTTTTTTTTTTTTTTTNCTTGTTACCCAGGCTGGAGTGCAATGGCGCGATCTCGGCTCACCGCAACCTCCACCTCCTGGGTTCAAGGAATTCTCCTGCCTCAGCCTCCCAAGTAGCTGGGACTACAGGCACTTGCCACCATGCCCAGCTAATTTTTGTATTTTTTGTAGAGATGGGGTTTCACCATGTTGACCAGGATGGTCTCGATTTCTTGACCTCGTGATCCACCCGCCTCGGCCTCCCAAAGTGCTGGGATTATAGGCGTGAGCCACCGCGCCCCGCCCAGTTTCCTCATCTTAAATGCAAGATGATATCCTGAGAAGTATGTAATCTCACTAATGAAAAGGAAAGAAAAAATCAAGATGATAATTATATCTACCTTCCAGGGTAGTTGTGAGGATTCAGTGAATTAACACACCTATAGCTTAGACACTTAATAACTATCAGCTGTTATTTTTAATGTCAATAACTCATTTAATCCTCACAACAACCCTATGAGGTAGGTACCTGTCATTAGCCTTATTTTACAGGTGAGGAAGCAAGCATGGGCTGCTAGGATTGGGATTTGGGGAGCCACACAGTTGCCTGGCCTCCCTCATCTCCCAGGCCCACTTGCCTTAGCAATAGTCACCCTTATTTTACTGAGTTTTTATGTAGAAGTCACAGAAGCAGCATGACTGTAGTGGGGAGATGGTTATTCAGGCCACGGATCACATCAGCTGAGTTCCTGGTCTGGCAGTAATTTCTTAGTCCCAGACAAGAGCAATAAGAACCCAGCTCAGCTGTAGTAGGCTCAGAGCTCAGCCATTTCTCACCCTTGCCACCCTCCCTACCACTCTAACACTAAGGGCAGGAGTTCTGTTTGTGATATGGCTCTGCCTTTAGAGTGGGGGCTCCTTTGGGGCAGGCCAGTATCTTACGCAGCTTCGTCACACATCCCCACTGCCCCATCCTGACCAGGCAGTTGGATTACCACTGGGTACCGTTCTTAGCTGTATATCAGAATCATCAATGGTACTTATTGGTAGTGGTTTGAGTATTTCTAGGTTTTGCTTCTGTTTTCAGAACTTGTATTAAAATCAGAGTACAAAGGGTGAAAAGTGAGGTTTTTCTTCCAGACTTCACATTCTCATTTTCTTACATTTTGTGAGATAAATTCCCTACATATATGAACACATATATACTCTCCTTCCAACTTTGTCATTGTTTTAATTGTCTTTTTTTTTTTTTTTTTTTTTTGAGACGGATTTTTTTTTTTTTTAGTTACCCAGACTGGAGTGCAATGGCGCGATCTCGGCTCACCGCAACTTCTGCCTCTTGAGTTCAGGCAATTCTCCTGCCTCAGCCTCCTGAGTAGCTGGGATTACAGGCACACACCACCATACCCAGCTAATTTTTTGTATTTTTAGTAGAAACGGGGTTTCACCATGTTGACCAGGATGGTCTCGATTTCTTGACCTCGTGATCCACCCGTCTCAGCCTCCCAAAGAGAAAAATGCTTTTAATTTGGAAATATTTCAGGCTTTCTAGTGTCTTATTTTTATTGATTTATAATTTAATTTCATTATAGTTAAAAGGGATATATAAAATTTAATTTTAAAATGTATTAAAAACTTACTTATGCCCAGAATATTATCTTAAAAAATATTTCATATGAACTTGAAAATAATATAAATATTTTAGTTTTGGTGCTAATATCTTATAAATCTTAAGTTAATTTGGTTGATTATGCTGTTCAAATATTCTGTATTTTTACTGAATTTTATCTACTTCTATCAATAATAAAATTAGATATTAAAACATTCAACTCTAATTATCAATTTATCTAATTTTACTTTTAGACCTGCCATTTTTTTCTTCATATGTTTTTTAAAATTTACAATTTTTGTATCTTCTACTCAGTTTTCCTTTTTTTGTATAAGTAGTCATTCTCTTTTTCTGGTACTGTTTCTTCTCTTGAAATCTGATTTGTCTAATATTGATATAGCCACACCGGCTTTCTTATATTGCCTGTATTTGCATGATATGCTTTTTACCCTCATTTTCCTTTTGATCTATCTGTATTTTTATAAGTGGATCAAATATATGTAATTATCCTTATAATCACTGGTTTTTACAGATTTTCCATTTATATCTATATGAATTCGAGCAATAGAAATATCCATAATTGTTAGCTCATTCCGAGTTGTCTTCAGCATTGGCATAATATCATTGACTTACATAGTCATAAATGTATTAATGAGTTATCCTTATAATTACATATATTTGATCCACTTTGATATTTTGATCCAATATCAAAAGATATTGTCATCCTTTCATACCTAGTCTGACAACATCTTCTATTGATAGTGTTTACTCCTTTTTAAATATAATTATTGACATGACTTGATTTAGGTTTGCCATCTTGCTATGTGTTTACTGTTTTTCCCATCTTTTAATTGTTCTTTTTTATCTCTTTTCTTTTTTTTAATTAATCACATATTTTTCATATTTCTTTTTATCTCCATCTGGCTCATAGGACTTAACATGCCACAGTTAACTCGAATTAATATTTATCCTTTATAGAAAGTATAAAAACCTTAGAAAATAATTTATTAATACATAAATTATTAACTCCACAATATATTTGTTTTAAATGTTCAAATTTTTTTAAAGACTTGAGAAAAAGAAAGCTTAAATATTTACATGTATCTACTGTTCTTGATGCTTTTTATTCTTTCCTGTAGATCTGACTTTACATATGTTGACATTTCCCTATTGCCTGAAGACCTTCTTTTAGTATATGTTGTAGTATTGGAAACTTAACTTTTATTTATCTAAAATTGTTTTTATTTCACCCTCACATATAAAGAATATTTTTTTCTGGGTAAAGAATGTTGGGTTGATACAATTTTGCAATGAGAAATTTTATTTACCAGATGTACTAATCACTGGTTTTACAGATTTTCCATCTATATCTACATGAATTCAAGCACTAGAAATGTCCATAATTATTAGCTCATTATCTATTGTCTTTACTCAGTTAGGCCTTGGTATAATATTATTGACTTATATAGTCATAAATGCATTAATGAAAATTTTTTGTCTTCTATAAAACTGTTATTAAATGTGTTTTTATCAATGTCTTTTGCACGAAGTTTTATAATCCTATTTTAATTTATAAATGAAAAAATATTATCTAAATGGAAAAATTATGTCTTCTTCAATCTAATAATTATATGAATCATCATATTTTCCTTTTTATGTTGGGAGTCAAAACTAATCTTAAGGATCAGTCTGACTAACCTTACTAGCATAAATGTGGAGCATAAAAGTACATTGTTTGTGTATGCCAATGTTCTCTTATTTTAATTGTATTTTTGAAAGTAGGCAGTGTATAAAGCAGAAATAAATATATAGATATCTTACATATTTGGCAACAATAACATAAATCGAACTTTTTATATGTATTGTCAGTTCCTTTCCATTGGCAGAAAAGATGTAGACGTAGATGTATTACCAAGCCTCTACTCCCAGAGTTAGGGCTGTCTGAAAGACCATCTCTTGTCTAGAGCTACAGCTATGTCACAAGCAAAGGAGCTGAGGGTTGAAAGTTAAATAAATAAGCACAAAGGAATCATCAGTACAAAGAGAGACTATGACAATTCTATTCAAAGTTTTGAGAACTGGAATACAACAAATGCAATTGAAGAAATCAGTGATGGAAACACCAAGATGAGACACAGTGGATCAACAGGAAGTGGGTCTGAAGGAAGCACTATGCTTCATGCTGCTGGCTTCTGTATGTTATTTCTGACACAAAGCTTAGGCAGTCTTGCTCCACTAAGACAAAGCTTATTGTAGACAATAATATGTGAATTATATTAAATATATGGGGCTTATTTTAAAACACAACTGATTAATCGAGCATAAACATCACACTGTTTGTTCTTAAATTTCCCCTTTTCTTCATTCATCGAAAATATATACAGTGAACACCTAATATAAAGAAGTCATTTATACTGGGATGAATTAAACATCAATCTAACCTTCAAGAAAATTTTAATCGTTATATCAAGTTAAATAAGTTCATAAATATCTAGAGCCCAAGGTAAATGTGACATATATCTTAAGTGATGTACAAAAAAACATACTGGCCAGGTATAGTGACTCAGGCCTGTAATCCAAGCACTTTTGGGAGGCCAAGACAGGAGGATTGTTTGAGCCCAGGAGTTTGAGTTCGGCCTGGGCAACAGGATGAAAACCCATCTCTACAAAAAGTACAAAAACCAACTGAGCATGGTGGTACATGCCTGTAGTCCTAGCTATTCTGTAGGCTAAAGTGGGAAGATCACTTGATCCTGGGAAGCAGAGGTTGCAGTAAGCCAAGATCATGCCACTGCACTCTAGCCTGGGAGACACACCAAAACTATGTCTCAAAAAAAAAAAATACAAAACAAAAAATACATGCTAAGAAAGTTCAAAGAATGAAGTCATTTCCAGGGAAGTTTCCACAGATGATGTCATAGGTAACCTAGACTTTGAGGAAGAGCTAGGATATAGAAAATCCCAGATATAGGTGAGAAGAAATCATTAATGCTATGGTCATACATTTTTATATTCGGTTTTCTTTTGCAATGGTAGCAATGCTGGTGGTGGTAAGTAATGATTGTATATCCCAATTCAGAGAGAATCTGATAAAATATGCCGTCTTGCATGTAGTTAATATTATGGGAAGAATGGCATTGCATGTATTGCCCATAAAATTTAATCATAATTATAGTTTACACAATTAGAATGTAATAAAATATAACTACTTTTCCATTGACTTGAGCGGTACAAATATTAGCTTTCTTTCCCAGTAAATGTAACAAACATTCCCTTTGTCTAACTGTACGCTGTGATACTCCACCAGATTTGCCATGATAGTGGTTGAAGGAGGATTAAATCCCGTCTTGGGACAATTTGCACTATTTAGGGAAAGAACTCTGTAACTGAGGGTTAGGTAAAGGGCCTGCTGGCCAGGAACTCCCTTGCAACCCATCCTGTAATCATAGAATGAATGACATGCTCATTTATTTCTTTTGAAATACTTATTAGTCACAGCAGTAGGATTTTCCCAGGAGCAAATAGCTGACCAATTCTTGCTGCTGTGTAATAGAACTCCTTGGCCTCAGGGATCACTCTAACTGGGGATTCCACTTGCACAGGTACGTGACACAACCAAGAATGAAAGCAAAGGTGAACTCTGCCTTTGCCTGCCTGGGTCTCTGTGGGTGAGCTCTCAATAAAGGAGGAAAAGTGTTTGAAGCAGTGGCAGTTACTGGCTGACATAGTGACCAACTGAAGTCCTTAGAGGGAAGAAGGTATTGGGAGAGGTGTTTAAACTCTGCCTGACTTGTTTAGTAACTCAGGCGGTCAGTTTCTCTGCTTACGAAATTATGGGCATATAGGATCGTTGGGGAATCCTAAGTCTTTCTGTTTTTTTGTTTGTTTTGTTTTTATTAATATAAAATTGAAAGAAGAAACTTTTTAATCTTTAGACATTCTAACATGACACATTTATTATGAATTAGTGAATGTCATTTTAGATATTAAAAAAATAAACTTTTCCACATGCAGTGGATGTTGAGACATTCAGAAGACAAATGCCTTCCATTGTACCTTTTCCTCATTTATTTAACAGCACAACATCCATTTTGCCCAGCTCGGTGGCTTTATTTTACCTGACATATAACATGAAGACTGTAAGTTTCATGAAGGTAGAAATTTTATCTGGCTCATCTGTGCCTCACTAATATCTAATGTAATGCCTAGCTTGAAAGTCAGTGTTCAGTAAATATTAGGCAGGAAATGCAATTAGCAACCCCATGCTCATTTGTGCTCATTTATGTAGCTATTTCAAAATGCTTAATAATTTTCTCAAATTAAATGAACTGCTAGCAGCACAAGCAATATAACTATAATCCTTTTTTCCATCTAATTTCTCTGTATTATGAGTAGTGAATGAAGTGGAAAATTTCGGAACCATCTCTTAATCATTAATATCTGAAAATTTCATTTCCCTTATTCAACATTTATTGAGTTCCTACTACAGTACAACATGGATAACACCAAAATGTATAAGTCATGATCCTTCAACTAACACAAAATATCTCCTGGTAAAGAATAAGGACTTAGTAATGAAAAGCTTCTTTTTGCTGAGCAATTATTCCAGTCACTAATCTTAATAATTTATATGTATTATCTCATTTAATCATTAGAAAGAATGGGTGCTATTAGGTTGGTGCGAAAGTAATTGCATTTTTTGCCATTGAAAGTAGCAGATATTACATAAGGATTATAATATTATTATTCCTATGAGCAAACTGAATGATAAAGAAGTTAAATAAAGTAATTGCCCAGTGTTATACAACCCATTTGAAATTCAGATAGAATCCAGAGCCTGAAGTCTCAGTAACCGCGGTAGTGATTGTTCTTGACATGGCATGCTAATTGAGATTTTTTTAAGTCTATTGGTTATATATATATATATATATATATATATATATATAAACAGTGAGCTAAGGATATCTTTACTGGGTTTTCTTTCAGTGTCAAGGAATGTTCACAGAACTCTCGGGAAAAAATTCAAAAGAAGGATTAGTGACAAATGGGAGTCTGTTTTGGAAAAGACATTGCTGGCATTTATTGTAATTATTCTTTGAAACATAAATAGAAGTAGTAGAGAAGATTTCAGGCTTTCAGTTCTTTGAAACAAATCAATCTGTGTCTTCTCTCCCAGGTTTTTTCTCTCATATTAGCCTACTGGCACCTATCCATTTCCCCTGTACTTTACTCCATTTTCATTTTGTAATGTTTTCAGGCATGTTGGAGATACTTCTATGTTTCTACATCCTCTTCCTTCAATGAGTCGATAGGTTTTAGTGGTAATTTGAGTAAGTGAAAGCTTTGCTCTCTAAATTGTGAATTCAGATGAGATGAGTAGCATTTTAGAGAATTTAATGAGTGAAATTAACTAAGTAAAAGCAATGAAAGGGCTTGGTTATGACAGCTGATTAATAGGCTTGTAATCAGTAACTAAAAGGTCAGTGTTGGTGTTCAGGAGCCGAGAATGGGGAACAGGTTTTCCCATGTGGAATTTACAAAATAAAATAATTGTAAGTTCAGTCAATAACTGGTAACTACTTTTGCTCAATGAACACAGGCATATTTAGGGAGAAAACATTATTGTCACAAGGAGGAATGAAAAAGAACTGGCTAGTTGCCCTGAAGAGTTCAGTCTTTGAAGAATAAAATGGGAAGAGTCAGTGAAGCATTCTAGGTAAAATATTTTAAAAGTTTAAAAAATAGAAGAAATGAGACGTCATTGATGGATATAGTACAATGAGAGTTATTTGGGTACAAATTATACTCAATGTCATGTAGCCAGCTAAGATCACCATGAAAATGCAGAATGGATGGGAAGAAAGAGAAGAAGAGACAGAGACAATGATGGTGAGGGTTAAGCTTAGCTGTTTAAACAAAGACCTCAGTTAGGAGTGGATGAAAGAAGACCAAAAGGTAAAAGTGAGAGTCTAAAGAAATTATATGAATAATCAGAACTATTCTGCTTGTTACCAAAGACCACAACTGGGGTTTCTTGTTTGTTGGTTTTTTAAATAATAACTTTTTTCCTCTCTCTCCATTCATACAGTGAAAGCTCTGTTAATTCTGGCCATATTACTAAGAAAGAAGGCTTCTTCTTACAGAGGACCAACACATGACTTATTACGGCCTTTGGTCTGTTAAACTCTGATTTTGTGATTCATGCAACCATTATTGCCTGAGTATATGCTATGTACGAGGCACGGGGAGAGATTTCGATAGTATTATATTTTCTTCCAGGGGAATGTCACATGATTATCGAAGGTTAGGAAGAGCTCTGAACCCATCCTTTTCTGATTTTGTGCATAGATTGTTCACAGTTATTTCTGTCTTAGCCCCTTTTCTCTAGAGAACAGAAAACTGAAGCAAGGGTTATGCTGATGGTTTATGTGGAAGGTGCAATTTCAAGGCAGTGAGATTAAAGGAAAAGGGGAGTAGACAAAGAAGGATGTGAAGCAATGCACTGTCATGTGTTATGGCACTGCCCTCTGCTTTACACAAACCTCAAAAATAAGCCCATCACTCAGTACTTCCATCGATCTGGCTATGCATGACTCTTTAGATGGGCTCCACCGATGAAACATTCTACAGCTGACTGGAAGAATGGAAAGGGAGGAAACTTATTCTCTCACGGTTCTGGTTTTCTGCTTAATAATCCTTGCATATCAGCGAATTAATTAACTGCTTTGAACCTCAGAATTATATTTTCTGGTACTTTCGGCAGTTGTTCTATGAACTAGATGTTATGTATTACATGTTTTATCTAACTTGGTAGTGATGGGGGAAGCCAGCCTCTTACAGTTTGTGACTGGTTTGGCCCTTGATCCAAAGGGAAGTGTGAGTTCAGCACTCCTGGACAACACCAGATACTGAGTCACTAGGCTGTGGCAGCAAGGTTGTGGATGGACCCTCTGGGAGAAAGTACCATGATGCTGGCTGAAGATGAACAAGCAGCTATGGTACTGTAAGGTAATAGCATCAAGAAGATCCAATAGGACCTGTGACTAATATGATAGCTAAGCATTACTGGATTCTTCTTATACAGTTTCTATGCTACCATCTCTTAGAATAACAAGTTCCACATATTGTTATTTGATAACATTTTTATTTTTCTTTTGCTATTTTCTTCTCATTTTCAATGTCCATATCTTCATTTCCTTACTAACTTTATCTCAGGATTATTTTCACATGCACACTCTGCCTAAACAGATGCAGAAGTATGGTCCGTCCGCTCTTCTAGTTATTTAGGCAATGTGTCTCTGCACGCACCAACTGCGTGGGGCTCATTCTCAGCAACGCTGTTTAAAAGTGGGGAATGGGGTGGATTTCACCTCTACTTACTTCTGATGTCTATTCCCAGTTTTATAATGCTGCTTTGGAGAGCAGAAACGCTGATACCACAAAAAAAACCTCTTGACCTCAAGGCTCTGTGGTGAATCTTTTCCAATATCAAGAAGAATTTATTACTCCTATTTCTGAATTCTGTAGGGCAATGGTTCCATCACGGTGACCTTGCAGCTTTGCACGTATCCACATAGACCCTACAGACCAACACGCGGACTTACCCAAGCTAACGTGAGTGTTGCCAGAATACCTTCCAATCCTCCTGGAACATGAGAGGATGAGAGGCCTGTGAAGGGCTGCTATGAGGCCAGCTCCCACTCCCTTCTCCATCTCCCCTGGGTGGCTGCTGGGAGTGAGGGAGTGAGTTTCACAGCACCCCTGAGTTCTGATGGGGTGTGGGGCTTTCTTCCTGTCCCTTCACCAAAGAGTTGCAAATTATAAAACAACTTAGAGCAGTCAAAACTTGGTTCCTCAGGAACAGGATATTTCACGACTGGCGTTGCTGCCAATCTGGCCCCTTTTATTTTGATATTTTGGGTATGTGGAAAATGGACTATGGGAAACTGGCCCCTTTGGCTATCCTTCCCTTCATTGTAAGGGAAGTAATATGCTGAATCTAAAAGTGACACATTATATTTTTAGCTGTTTAATCAGTCAGGCTTGATTTTTGGCCTTTTCTTGTGTGTGCTTGACACATTCTCTCATTATTTTGCATATAAATTCTACTTTACATAATTCATTCTCTTCTGTTTAATATGTGTGGTTAGTAGTTTAAAAGTTTATTTTCTCACTGGATTTAAACTATTTAAGCACAGTGATTGTATATGTTTCGCATTTTTCTCCAGAAGACTGAATACAATTCATGGAATATAGAAAAAACCTGTCTTGAATAAATATATGAATGAATGATCCATTTATGTAGGGATCAAGAGAAATACAGAGTACAATACGGAATGTGTTAATTCTATAAGCAATACTTTCTTACCTAGCAACAATAAATTTGAAAATTCTGGAGTTTTGAATCTCTTTTCATTACTATATGGAGGAATAGTGAGAGAGTCAAAGTATTGATAGATTTTAAATACATAAGGAAACCCTCAAAGGTTTGGCATTTATTTTATTCTTAATTATCGGTTAGTATGAATGAATAAGGTGGTCTTTCATATTCAAAAGCTATTCTATCAACTATGCAGGTGCTTTTTAAAAAAAATAATACAGGTAGAATTAAGATGGATTATTTTTTCAACAAATATTTATGCACTCACCATTTGTCAGGCACTATTGCAGATGCTATTGACAGAGCCACAAATAAAATAGACGAAATTTCCTGTTCACATGGAACTTAAACTCATATTTTCTCACCCATTCTTCTGTGGATTGATTACAGCTTGCTTCTCAAACTTTAATGTTCATAAGACTCATACAGGGCTCTCATTAAAATTCACATGCTGATTCAGTTGATCTGGGGTGAGCCCGGAGGTTTGGAATTTCCAACAAGCTTCCTGGTGATACTGACATTATGATGGCACTGGTTTTCCAACTACATTTTGGTCTATAGGTATTAAAGGACTTATTGGATCTCTGATCTTGAATCTAACGAGTTTCAGCGTCAGGATCAGTCTTCCTTGTAACTTGGCTAGAGATTTTCCTAATCCTCTCTTCTCAAGCCCTTTTCTACTACCTTATAATTCTTTTCTTGTATACAGCCATTTACTTTAATGCTTCCTTGCATTTGGTCATGTTGTCTTTTAGCTGTGAATCTTCATTCCCTTTTTTCATTTATAAATTTCATTTTTTCGTCTGATTTGCACTTAGAGGAACTTTATTGTCTCGTTTACCACTTCGAATTTTCAAATGAGGAACATGATTTTTCCTGGAAAATTTTCTCACTACCAGTCTTAAACTCAGTTTCTAGGAATTTCCAGAGGAGGGGATATATGTTTAATGTACAATTAAAGTAAATGTAATTTTTTTTGAAAAACATTTATTCTCCTTCTTAAGTCTGATCCACCTGCTGTCATCAAAGATAATGTGATTATTTCTAGTAGGCAAATTCAGCCACTTCCAGCATTTTCTAGGCATTTCCATTGTAAACTCAATTCATAATTTCTATTCTCTTTTCTTCCATTTAGGACTGTATCTGAAGGGGCATGTATGTCAATGAGGAAGCAGTGTGAAGTTGTTCATTATTGTTCTTCAACCATGTTCCGTCTTCATATCCACTGATCTCCAAACATCAGCGCCAAACTCCCTTTGCCTTTGCTGAAACACACTGCCCAGCTTAGTGCTAAAACAGCCCTTTTCCTCTCTAAGGTCACCTGAAAAATTAAATTGGGTTATTTTCTGATTTCACACTAGGCAATCTATGTGCAGCACCTTCTTTTAAAGAATCCTTTGTCTCACTTTGAAAGAACTTTCACAACCTTCTTGGAGCATGCAGAGAGAATCTGACCCATTTTTCTAGAAAACTTACAAAGCCGTTTTAAATCTACTGGCCCAGCAATGTACAGAGAATGATGCTTCTCCCCAAGGCTTAGTCTCATTTCAGGACTACAATATTGAAATCAAAGCAAATGTTCCCTGTACATTTTGATTTTCCGGGATTCTCTTCTTCTCATTCTAGACGTTTGATCTCAGGAGGAGAGGGTGCCAAACTTCTTTAGCACCCTGTAAAATGTGCACATTTTGGGGGGTGTTCTCCCACCTGCCCAACCATGTTTTCTTCTCCACATCAGTTGATATTTATCTAAGAGGGAGTAAAAGAACCCATTCTTGTTATTTTTATTTTTTTGTAGCTCATCTTTTTCTGTTGCAATCTTTAGGACAAGGAATTAGTTATTAACATTTCAAACATTTATATTTTAATATCATCAGTGTGTCTCTGACTTTGATACCATTAATTAAATGTTAATTTTAAAATAATAAGCTACATGATAACTCTTCTTAACCATTTCTGAAGTAACAATGATTTGGATTATATAAAGATGTGTCACCAAGAAGAAGTAAAGGGGATGACTAATTAATTGGACTTCAAAATATAATTCTACCATGTACAAAATGTTTTTAATTTCTTGGTGTTCTTGACCTCTGCTCTCAACATATTTTATATTACTCCAGCTGTTTTGTCACCATTCTAAAACTCCTTACATGGCCCTCAGTGTCCTGTATCAATTTTCTTCCCATTTCAGTTTTGCTGTATAATGAATACAACTGCAAACTGAGAAGTTTTATTTGTTTCATCCAGGGCCAGAAATTTTTCCCAACTCATTGCCAGCCAAATACATACAAGTCAGAGTAGATATATGATTGTGTAATATTTAGTATACCTTGAAAGACAGAAACAGTTACAGATTTATTTTTATAAGTGACAGATCATACCTCTGTTTCACAGTCAAATATTGAATACCATGTTGTACAAATTAATAACTAGAGGTTAGGACTTTATGAAGATGGGAAAAATGTGTTGATAATGATGAAACTTACACTCAGAGATTACAACTCTCTCTGTAATACATTTTGTATTTTGCCCAACCACACACAACAGATTCCGTATGCCACTCCAAGTGCTTGCTTTTTAAAATATTTATTTTTAATTACCCCCTATTTTATATTGCTCTGATAGACTATTTTTTCCTTTTCCTTAACAAAGACTGTATTTAGAAATATAATTTGCATATAACCACACAATGCTTCCTG
The DNA here is from genome assembly GCF_001604975.1 of Cebus imitator. Classification (NCBI taxonomy): domain Eukaryota; kingdom Metazoa; phylum Chordata; class Mammalia; order Primates; family Cebidae; genus Cebus; species Cebus imitator. Next base: position 9,677,412 of record NW_016107337.1, read on the forward strand.
GAGAAGAGGCTACTTTTCAAATTTACAGGTTCAATGCTATTCCTATCAAATTATCAACATCATTTTTTCACAGAATTATAAAAACTATTTTAAAATTCATATGGCACCTGAAAAGAAACTGAATAGCCAAAGCATTTCTAAGCAAAAAGATCAAAGCCAGAGGCATACACTACCTGACTTCAAACTATACTACAAGGCTACAGTTAACAAATCAGCATGGTACCAGTACAAAAACAGACACATAGACATATGGAACAGGATAGATAACCCAGAAATAAACTGACACACCTACAACCAGCTGATCTTTGACAAAGTCAGCAATAATAAACAATGGGGAAAGAAATTCCTATTCAATAAAATGATACTGGGATAACTGGCTAGCCGTATGCAGACGATTGAAACCGGACCTCTTCATTCACCAGAAACAAAAATGAATTCACAATTGATTAAAAATTTAAACGAAAGACCTAAAGCAATAACAATCCTAGAAGAAAACTTAGAAAATACCATTCCGGACAGTGGTTTTGGCAAAGAATTTATGCCTAAGTCCCCAAAAGCAATTGAGACTAAAACAAAAATTGACAAGTGTAATCTAATTAAATTAAAGAGCTTCTGAACACGAAAAGAAACTATCAACAGAATAAACAGATGAACCTACAGAAAAAGAAAAAATATTCACAAACTGTGCATCTAACATGGGTCTAATATATAGAATCTACAAGGAACTTAAACAAACAAATGAAAAAAAACACACACATTAAAATAGGCAAAAGGCATAAACACTTCTCAAAGAAGACATGCATGTGGCCAACAATGGAGGGGAGCATCACACACTGGAGTCTGAGTGGGGGATCTAGGGGAGGGACAGTGGGAGGTGGGGAGTTGGGGAGGGATAATGTGGGGAGAAATGTCAGATATAGATGATGGGGAGGAAGGCAGCAAGCCACATTGCCATGTATGCACCTAGGCAACAATCTTGCATGTTCTTCACATGTACCCCAAAACCTAAAACACAATAATATATATATTTAAAAAATGCTCATCATTACTAATTATTAGAGAAATACAAACCAAATCCTCAATGAAATACTGTCTCACACCCATCAGAATAGCTCTTATTAAAATATCAAAGAATAGTAGAACCTGATGAGGTTACAGAGAAAAGGGAACACTTAAACACCGCTAGTGGTGTAAATTAATTCAGCCACTGCAGAAAGCAGTGTGGAGAGTTCTCAAATAACTGAAAAGAAAACTACCATTTGATCCAGCAATCCCACTGTTTGGTTATATACCCAAAGGAAAATAAATCATTTTACCAAAAAGACACCTGTACACATGTATTCACTGCAGTGCTATTCACAATAGCAAAGACATGGAATCAACCAAAATGTCCATCAATGACGCACTGTATGAAGAAAATATAGTACATATACATTGTGTAATAATACATATCCATAAATAAGAATAAAAATATGTCCTTTACAGCAACATAGACGTAGCCAGAGGCCGTTATCCTAAGTGAACTACCGCAGGAACAGAAAACCAAATATTGCATGTTTTCACCTATAAGTAGGGGCTATTAAATATACATGGACACGGATATGGGAACAACAGACACTGTGGACTGTTCGGTGGTGTACAGGGGCAGCAGGAGCTAGGCATAGGCTAGAAAGCTATCTATTGGTTACCATGCTCACTAACTTGGTGAGGGGATCATTTGCACACCAAGCCTCAGTGACACACAATTTACCCATGTGACAAACCTGGAAATATACACCCAGAACCTAAAAGTAGAAAAAAAAATAAATAGAAATAATTTATCCTTTTGTCCTCAAAAAAAAGTACTCAGATATTTAAATACTCTATTAACAACAAGAATGTTTGAACTCAATATTCTTTTATTTCTTTCAAAGCATATAAGAAAGACTGGGAAATATATACATATATTTATATAGACACTATATATGTGTATATATATTTGTTTTTATGTGTATATAAGTGTATATACATATAACAAGATATATACACATATAACAAGATACTAAAAAATGTTCTGTGCTTAGTTTTATGCCACATATTTTGCTAATGGGGTCCTTGCTGTCAGTGTAATGCGGTGTGTTAAAAACATACACATAATTTTTTTGTATTATATATACTTAAAATTGTTAGGAATCATGTAAACAATACCTTAATACCTATTGAAAACAGAGTGTGAAATAAATCTAAAGATGTTTCTAGAAGTCTTTTCTAGAAAATAACTTTTAAGTAGTAATGTTGCTATAATGCAGCACCTCTGTACAGTCTAACAATTCCATTATGCTACCTTTTATAGATATTTTCACTATTAATTTTATACAGCTTGACTTTTCCCATGAGCAGATAAAGCACCTATGTTCCTGTAAAGTTGCAACTTTTATTTGTTTATTTAGTAATTAAATAAATATTCACCAAGCTTCTTCAGCATTTCAGGTATTCTGCAAACTCCTGAGGATATAGTGGTGAAGAAGACAGTTATGTTTTTTACTTTCAAAGAACTTTCATTTTACTGGAGATGTGAGACATTAAATAAAATGTAATTACAAGATGTAAGCTCCATGAAGCCTGAAATTTTTGCCTCTTTTGTTAACTATTGTACATAGCACACAGTAACCACTCACACACATTTGTTGAATGATTAAATTTAAGGATAACTGAGTAAATATAAGGTTCTATGGAAATATAAAATGGAGAGATGATACTTAATTTAGTGTAGGGGTCAAGGAGGTCCACTTCTCAAGTGAAAAACTGGTAGAGCTACAATAATTAACCTTATGGAAACGTCTGAAGATGGTAACCAGAAGTAAACTTGACTAACAAGGGAAGAAAGCAGGCAATACTCATCCCAGATGGGAAACAGAGCAAGAGTTGATAAGACATTTGATCTAGTGCATAAAAGTGATTTTAGTGGAAATGGAATGAACCAAGCCTTTGGAGAAGATTATGATTATAGAGGTTCAAGCGTCTATCATTTATAATAATGCTTGATTAGAGGGACTTGTCTCCAGGTCCCAACTAAAGGAATACTGATAAATGATAATGGAGATTTTCACCCCCATACATTTTGAAATACCGTACTAATTGCTTCCTTAACTCTATTCTCTCCCCATTTTAATTCACCTTACTTATACTCACAAAACCTTCCTCAACGGAACAAGTAGCAAATAAGCATTGTGGGAAAAATTGTTCAGAAAAATAAGTGATGATAACCCCAAAGTCCCCACAGTTCTTTTCTTTCACAAGGGAGTATGGTCATCCATACTGATCATGTCTAGATTCCCATAATTATTCCCAACCCCAAAACTATAATGGATGAAGACTTACCATGGCTAGCACCTCAGTCATCTCTAGAAACAGAATGGAAAAAAGAGAGGAGTTTTTTGCCCTATAATCTGGGAAATAAATTTGGCATTTAATTTTTGTTTGTAAGTCAGCATTCAGGGCACAAATATTATCACTTTGTAGCATTCCTAGAGGAAAAATATCTGCTTTCTTATTATCTGTTAATAACACTAACATGATCATTCAAGTTACTGTTGTTTTGGTGAAGAGAGTAGCTCAAAAATATTGTGTCTTACATTAATTTCATAAAATTCTCTTGAAGGAAAGAAAAGAGTAGTCAATTAGAATTTTGTAAAAATAATATCATTCCAGAAGTTGACACTTGGTCAACTCAACCACTGTCAGAATTAAAGGTCTGTCTCCTGGAATTAAATAAGAGGCTGAAGGAGACAAAATAGGAAGCAGGAGAAATTTTCTAGGACTTCAGGGTTTTAAATCCCTCCCATTGCTTCTTAAAATTAGCAGTTTCACCCAGATTTTGTTGAGAGTTCTCAAGTTTACTCAGTGTTCATTAAAATTCAGAGGAAAACTGGTAGAGTCACATATCAGTAGGAAATGGGCCCAATGAAAGTTCAGGTCTTATTGAGAGAATTTGGACCAGCTCAACTTTAATGACTAAATGCAGCCTTCTTAATTTTCTCTTGCATCAGCATTTAAACAGGGATCTGTACAATCCTAATTACTGACTAGAGTAACATTATCTGCATTTATCCTTTGTTAACAGATATTACTTTTACTTATTTCAGGAGCCCTGCCAGAAATTACCTACTGTATGCTCAATTATCTACCTCTCCACAGCAACACATTATTTTAATATAAACTTTTCACTGTAGTCAGCAACTATTGTGTATTTTCTTTAAATTGAGTTGTCATATCTTATTATAAGATATAAAAGGAAATGGTTGGAACTCTTAGGGTTAGGCAGAGTCATTTTACTGTGGTTTGGCTTCTATTTTCAGCATATTTTCTATCCAGCAAGCCTTAACAGGACCATGAGAAAAGAATCTATGAAATAAGCAGGATCGTTAAAATGAGAAATATGTACTGTGTATCAACTGGTCTTAGCTATTTTTAAAAATTAAAGGCAGATCCTACTTTGTGCTAACCTACTGTGCTGTGCAAGAAATGTAAATATATCCTTAATATGAAGATTAATCTCTAGGCTAAATCAGTTTCAGGTTTCTTGCCTGATAACAAATCTCATTTACATTCTGAATACCAAATGGGATTGAGCCAAAAATGGTTGCAAACTATGTTTTTTTTGTTTTTGTTTTTGTTTTTAAGTCCAATCTGAACATAGAGTGACAATCCTTAAAGGTCCTCATTGATTGTGGTTTATTATTCAATTATCTAAATGCTGAGCTCAAGAGTAAATAGGAATTCCTCATTACAATCTTACTATGAAATCAAGAAACGTAGACTAAATATGTCAAAATGTCTCTTCCACAGGATCTTCTGAACCGCCTGATGTTATAATATTGGTTATGAAAATATTGGGCTAGATAATTAAAACAAGGATTTTAAATATATGACCATTTCTACCTCCTGAAAAAGTGATCAATTATAATCTATTATCTGCTTTCCCACAATGCAAGTAATAGCTTCTTTTAAAGGAAGGTGAAAGAATGCTAATGAATTATTCATCATCATGGTTATTGCTCCCTTTTAATAATGTTAACTTTCTGCATAATTCACACTCAAAAGTATGGCATCCATTGACCAACACGTAAATGTTTGATTAATCAAGGCATTTGAGTCTTTGTTTCTAACATTTTATGTTGGAAAGGACTATTCCATACAGTTTCCTTAGGCTAACAATGTTACGTTCCACAGGGACATGCTGATGACAATAATAATCACCCAGATAAACCTCAACAGTTGTATTTGCTATTAACTGTCATTTTGTAATAACACTGTGGAAAGAGCTAAATTCATAGAGCATTTTTATGTCTGAGTTCAAACACGCTATTTTAAAGGTAGCTGGGTAAAAGAAGAGAGGTCTGCTTGCAGACTATGGGAAGGCCAAACTGTCATATCTTAGTTTATATTTTCAGAATCAAAATGTTCAAGAATATTTTTCCCTTTTTTGATGGATTCCTAACTTGGAAACACTGATTTTTAAAAATAAATTATACAGAATTGTTAGTTTATATATTTCTTGAAAGTTAGGTCAGTAGAATATTCTTCACTGTTTGCCAAGTCTTAATTCTCTGGCAAAGTATGTAGTATGATCTTGATTCACTTCTTTACTATTATTATTTTTGAAATAGAATCTTGCTCTTGTCACCCAGGCTGGAGTGCACTGGCATGATATTGGCTCACTGCAACCTCCACGTCCCGGGTTTAAGTGATTTTCATGTCTCAGCCTCCTGAGTAGCTGGGATTACAGGCGCCTGCCACCATGTCCAGCTAATTTTTGTACTTTTAGTAGAAACAGGTTTTGCTGTTTTGGCCAGGCTGGTCTTGAAATGCTGACCCCAGGTTATCGGCCCACCTTGGCCTCCCAAAGTGCTGGGATTACAGGCGTGAGCCACCACGCCCAGTTGATTCACTTTTTTAAAAATGGCATTACACTTGGTTTACATAGACTTTGATTATCTAGCATGCTCTGCAGACCACTTCAAATGATCTCAGATCAACTATGAGTCTAGAATGGATTTCAACAATAAGCTAAGTGAGCTTCCTTCCCTCTAGCCTCCTAAAATGTAAGCACATGTATGTTTTATTAAAGTATACAATATTAAATAAGATTATAATCAGAGAATGTCTGTATCACAGCTATCTATTGATACTTATAAAATTACCCAAAATGTAGTGGATGAAACAGCAGTTACCTTTTTTGATAATAATTCTGGGCAGTTAACTTTCAACAGGTCTCAACTGAGTGTACCTCATGCACCATCAGCAATCAACCAGAAGTCTCCCCTAGGATTTCAGCCAGAGTAGAGGTTTAAAAATGTAAAAATTCCAGCTTCTCTACCTCTTTACCTTTGAACAAGCTATTCAATTTATTTAAACATCACTGTATTCATCCATAAAATAATGGCAATAATATCTACTCTATAGGGAAGGAATTTTCTGGCTTATTTGGTCCAGGATATCAATTAGATTGAGCCAAAGATACCTCTGGTTAGAGACACTGTGTTAAATGAAAAAATTCCATGCCTTCTTCTATATATTTCTGCTTTGGCCCCCAGTATGACTGTTTTCTATTCTAAACACAGTGGTGGAATCAACTAGTAAAAAAACGATTCTAAAGGCAATTTCTCTCTGCTGCTTCCTGGGTATATTTAAACACCAGTTTTAATGAATGAGGAACTTTCCTGGGATCTGGTTATCTCCTCCTGATTGTAAGCACACAATGGATCCAAAGGTTTCTATTTATGAAGTATGAAGCTCTATTTAGGACAGTAGCCTAGACCACATGCATTAGCTTGACTTTTATTTGAGCTCTGCTTGCATTTTCAGAAGTTTGTGTGACTCTTACAAAAGACATTATTTCATTCCTGGTTTGCAATTTTTAAAAATTATTTTTAAATTTCATATGACTCTACTAGGAACTCCATTAGAAGGGGAGGTGAATCAAGCATTCTTGGGCTTCTGGTCATAACCCAATAATGACCACCAAAATAACTCCTATAACCCTAATACTTGTTTTGCAGCATTTGAGATTGAAGAGTATTCAATCCAGACTAGGAGCAGTGGTGTGTGCCTATAGACCCAGCTACTCAGGAGGCTGAGGTCAGAAGTTGCAGGCTGTAGGGCGCTATGATCATACCTGTGAATAGCCACTGCATTATTATCTGGGCGACACAGCAAGACCACATCGCTAAAAAACAAAAACAAACACCTTCCCCAACCCCAACCCATTCACTGAACAGTAAACTCATTGAATATAAAGTTTGTGTTTTTTTCTCTCTATATTCACAAACTCCAAAGTGGTGCATAGTGAGGCTCAACAAGTGGTTAAATAAATTAATAGAATATATATATTTATATATATTTTTTAGACAGAGTTTCGCTCCATTGCCAGGCGCCAGGCTGGAGTGCGGTGGTGCAATCTCGGCTCACTGCAACCTCCACCTCCTGGGTTCAAGCAATTCTCCTGCCTCAGCCTCCCAAGTAGCTGGGACTACAGGCGAGCGCCACAGTGCCCAACTAATTTTTGTATTTAAGTAGAGACGAGAGGAATTTTATTGAAAATTAATACTTGATTGTATAACATGATGCCTGTGTTTTTTCTGGCTGTTGCTACAACCTGAAATTAGTTGCATTTAGGTATCTACTGAACTCGTGAAAATTACATGAGTAATAGAATTTTTATATTTTTTCCCAAGTTAAGGGTCATATATAAAAGTGTGTAAACTACAGGCATGCACCACCATACTCAAATAAGTTTTTGATTTTATAGAAACAAGATCTTGCTATGTTGCTCAGGCTGGTCTTGAACTCTTGGACTCAAGTGTACCCCCCAACCCAGCCTCCCACCGTGCTGAAAATACAGGCATGCGTCACTGTGCTGGGCAAGTCTTTCTCTTCTACCAGACTTTGAACTATTTGAAAACTGTGACTACTTGCTATCTATCTTGTAAAATGTCAGGCACAACAAGTTATTTTCAACATATAGAAATGAATTAATATCAATTCAGGAAATTCTGCCATGGAAACAGCAACAGGGGCAAAAGACACAATTAAAAGCGTAGAATTAAAACACAAATTAGGTCCTTTTCCTTGAGAAGGTAAAGAAGAGAGATGACTGTAAAGGTCTCACTTGCAATCCAGCTTTGGTGATGGAAAAGATACTGGTCTGATTCCTTCAAGTCCTGATTTTTTGTCACAACAAAATTGAAATTCTGACATAGCACAGTATTTTTAGGGATGATCCTCATAGTAAAAGTGCAGCAATTATTAGAACAATTATCTGGGTAATTTTGGCATAAAAACAAAAACTGTTTATTTGTTAGTAAAGTAAAACTTAGTCCTTAATTTTTCTTATATACCTTCATAAAAGTGGGTCTTTCAATTTGTTATTATTGTTTGGCTGTTCATTGTGATTCATGTTTCGAAAAGTGTTTATTATTATTATTATTAGTTAAGTAACTAATCTGCCCAGGTGGCTTATAAAATTCAGTGTTATTTTCTTCTAATCCTTTTCACATATATAATTGCTCAGTTACTATTCTACTAAACACAGAGAGGCAGAAGCTTACGCTCACAAACCATGGTATTAAAGTCTAAATTGCAATTGTGCTAATTTAGTAGTATGTTTAAATTATGTGATGATTTTTCTTTTAAAAGAACTTCATAGAATTCCTGCAATTTTTCAAACTGACATCTCAGACTTTCTGGTGAAAGATAGAAATGAGGTTTTGGAGAGTATTCACTGACATTTCAAGCTCTTTAAGAATATTAAATTACAAATATGAAGGCACAAGGAGGTAATTTTGATGTTCAAACTAAAATAAAATGATTGATTTTTATATGCAAATTCTATCTTTTGAGCACAGTGGAACTCCACACATTTATATTCCTGGGAAACTCCAGAGGAACTTAATTTATAGGAAATGATAGTTTCCTTTGAAGGAAACATTTCTTATAGAGACCTCTACACTGAAGTGACTGAATGAAACATGAAGCTTTGACTACTTGAGAGTATGATCTGAAAATATCATTTTGGGGGGTATTGGTGTCAAAACTTTTTAAAAATAAAAATTAAGATTAAAGTGCACCCCAATATTTTGAGAGAAGTTAAAAAATGCATGGAGCAAATACAGAGCTATTTCCTGTAATAGGAGATTTGATAAAATGCCTGGCCAGTTCCATTTGTATAAATGGTCTGGAATGGTTTATGGTTTCACATCAGTTCAGTCATTTAAATGCCCAAGTCTAGTTCTCGTAGTTGAGCCTATATGAATCCAGAATCAGGCAACTAATCATTCGTATTGCCCTAAGCTGCAACACCGGGAAAGGCAGCATATAAACCAGATGAAACAGCTTCATTTACAATTACAAAAGCAAGGGCTTTCACAGAACAAAAAGCAGTTTTGCTATAGCAATATCGTTTTGTAGATGCCATCTTATTTATTTGAAAAATATGAAAAAATACTGCAAATGAGTTTCTTTTTTGTGTACTATTTTTGAGTTGTTTTATTTAGAAGCTTGAAAGGAGAAGAAATGTTTAATTGTTTTAAATAAAATTCCCTTTTATTTTTACTTTCATGGCTAATTTGAGATCAAACTTTTTACTTTGGGTCAGAAAATAATTATCCAAAATAATTGCCCATAACACTACTGGGTGCTCTCATTGTTGTATTCTTTGATATTATGAGCTGAATTCACAACAGATTCTATTGTTACAAGATATAACCATAAAATGTATGAAAGTACTATGGATAAAATGATTTCTCATTATATTGTCTTTTGTATATTTTAAATAATGTGGACTTTCTCTGGGAAAATATGAGTTTTTACACAGAACATAAAGTGTATATTATATTAGTAACGCAGTTAGAAAAAATTATAACAAATAATGATAATGTGGTTTTTTCCTCAAGCACTGACATAATTTCAGTGGTACATGCAGGTCAAAGATCATTGGCTGATGACATTCATAATAAATTGGAAATAGAAGACAAAAGAGTCTACTATGCCAGAGACCCTTTAGAGAGGGAACAAATTGTAACAATTTATTTTATTTTTTTTTTAATTGGAAAAGAGGCTCTTAAATGGAGGTTTAAGATAAGGGTTGTAGAAAGTTGACTCTGTAGTCAGATTTTGACATCTGTTACCTGGTTTTATAGAATAGAACAGTTTTTAAAGCTGGCTTCAGAGATCATTATGTAACCATATACAAGAACCAATAATGTCAGCATGCCACAACAACAAGTCACTGCGGTTCGATTTCAAATACTGCTGTGCATTTAATAGCTTCCTGAATGCATTGTGTTTTTGTCCCAACAATATGATTGCATTTTGGGGCACAAATTAGCAGATTAGTATTGATAGTTCTTATGTTCAATTAAAAAAATTGTGTATCTTGCTCTACATTTTCAAGTCAAACCTTTCTTTTCCCTGGAAAACTATCACATTTGTAAAACAAATAATCTGAAAACAATTTAATTGTAGAGTGTATTATATTATATTTGACTTATCATTATTTTTTCTTTCTGTTTCCTTGTGTCTTGAATGTCAGACTATATTCTTCAATGAAAAGATTTCTGATTAGATATTTCCAAACTGAATATGTAAAACAATTATTTAAATTAAGTATGAATAAATAGCTTCAGTATTTAAAAATTTGTTTTTAACTTATATTTATTATTTTTCTTATGAACAAGAATCAAGGATTACTATTTTTCTTGCCTCTAAGGATGCATTTCATTGTGATAAGAAAAGATATATTTCACCTCAAAATATAGCCTCAGACATAAAACTAATTATGTTCTTTCTATGGATCTAGTATCCTAGCTTTATAAAAGATGTTCATCAAACTTTGCTCATGATTTGTATTCACCAAACCCCAGGTTCACGAGTACAGAAAGTAGTTGATAAGTCACATTATGCAAGACGGATGCAAAATTCAGTTTTACCCATGTAAAACGCCCTCAAGCAATATTTGTTGGGTGGGAAAAATATAGACAGCAATTTTTTTTATATTGCTTTGGTGTTACATCTGAATATCATAATGCACTCTTACATACCTTACAAATCCAGCCATAAGAACACACTTAAGATCCCCAAAGTTAACCTCTGAAGGGAACACTAAAGCCAAATATTCCTTAGATTTTTGTTTCACTGCATTAGCAAAAATGTCCTGGGGAAATGTAAAGGGCCCCAGCTCATTTTGCATTTCCAATTGTCATATATAAACATATAAAACAGGATGTGGATGATTTGATCTGTGGTGCATATGGATTACAACTAAATAGGAAAGTCTTAATTCTTCCAGCTCCTTTTAAAATGTCTTCTCTATTACCCTGGTAGGTGATTTTACCTTCTCTTAACCATGCAAAAGCTATAGTGTTTCAAAGCTGCAGATTAGTGATGGTGGCAGCTTATTTCTTTGGTTATCTACAGCACTATCTTAGTGTCTTGAGGCATAAAAGAATATTATCTGTGTGACAGTTATGGCTGGTGCCATCTATACTGTTCTTGGTTTCAGCACTCAAAGTGCGCTGAATAGAAATCGTTCAGTTTAAGACATTTTCCATAGTTTCATCAAAATCTCAAAGTGCTGCAAGTTACTGCTAGGTTACACAGAATTTTTAGAGAATCTCTTATGTGGAAAAGCACATAAGTGCCTGGGGTTTGCTTTTAATGGGGCTTATTCATGTAGATTTGCTCATCTTTTGTAAAGGCATTGACCACAGCAAGGCAACCTATATGTCTGCTTTGTTTCTTAATTTTCATCACAAATAATGTGCCACTCTGATTGTATGAAATAATCAAGACTGTCTTCAATTACTGCATGCAACCTCTGATCACAATACCTTCCTTCATCCTGAATCTGGAGGATGATGCAGAGAAAAGAGGCTGAGTGGGTGAAGGAAGAGGAAATGCAGAGCTACTTATGTATTACAAATGTCAGGCTACAGAGAAGTGTGTATATTCATATACGGTAATTTAGAAACTGGAGTTGTGATTGCAATAATGGCTCATTCATATCTGCATTTCATTTAAATGCACTGTTTTGACTCACTGAACATTTGTCAAAGATGGCACAGCTAAACTTTTTCACATGACCACTGAGGTAATGACAGCATTACATTACCAGGAAACTGCATGACTTGCTGATACTTCCATTTCCACAGCAGCTTATGAAATAATCAAAATGTGTGCATGAAATGGCGGCCTGTTCTGAATTTATTTTAATACAGATAGGCTTACGCTGATAGAAAAAAAAAGTGTTGAACCCCTGACACAAGAGACAATGACTTTGCACAAAGCTGAATTTTACTAGCAGAGAAGATGGATATATGAGTATTAGACTTTTCATAGCTATAGGAAGGATAATCTTTCAATCAGATTAATGAGAAAATATATTGCATGGGCCCTACAGCACTTTTTGCTTTCCAGGCTAATGCATGATTTAAATCCCCAAAGTACATTTTCAGCATTACAATATCCTTTGATAATATTGTCGCTTGCACAAAGACAGATAAAAATAAAACAGTCCCTCTTGATTTTCCATTTTAGATTTGAAGTATATTTTCTGTTCTTTGCTGGCAATGAAGTGAATTCTATTGAGAAGAGTCACATTTAATAAGACAAAGAGAATTTTCTAATTATGCTACCTGTCAAGATTGGAATCTATGGGATTGCAATTGCAATTGAAGAAACAGAGGAAGCAATTGCATATAGTCCCGTTTACTTTGGTGTATGATTACTATTTGCACTTAGATATTGCTAAATGTAAATCAAACAAACACACAGAAGCACACATTGAGGTAAACACCAAAAGGCAGGTTTCAGCATAGATCTTACCATTCCCATTTCAATTTTCAGTAACCAATGTTCTGAGATTTTCTAATTCACCTATTGAAAACATAAACCCGTGGAAATAAAAAAAAAGGAAGGGGGTTAACTTGCATGCTGTGCTCTATAACCAACTACTGTGAAAACTGGTAAAGTCAAACATGCTTATTCAATAAATATATATATTCGTAATTATGCATAATAAATATCAACTAGAGGGAAGTAACTTTCAGGAAAAATACATGCCTGGCAAAATAGATACTGATTCTAGAATACTTCTATACAATTTTTTATTTTTGCCCAATTTGTATTACAACTGTGTGGAAATCAAAGAAAATTTTACCACTATTCAAATGCTTCCCTGGAAGTTATCACATGCTATTCTTCATGAGACTCTGGGGAATAGTTCCATGTGCGCCATCAAACATTATTCTTTTTTTCTCTCCCAACATCACAATTGTTGAAACACTATGGCGTATTGAACAAGGAAAATAAATATTGTGCTTTCAATGATTTCTCATATGCTGTGCATAAATGAATTGGCACACAATCATTATAAATATTATCAGTTAAAAGAATAGTTGTTCTACTAATACTCAGATGATAATAATTACAGTAAGTAGGAATTTACCAAAACCACATTTTCAGAAATGCAATGAAAAAACATAATTAAGCAAAATATGTAACAAGAGCTGACTTATGATTAGGGAGTTAGTTTTTTAAAAGTTAACCTTTGATGCCCAAAAGTGTAATTGATAAATCTGCTATGTTCTGTAAATATATAACATGTTGATGCTTGGCATAAGTTTCAAATAGATATTTCTAACTGCCTAAGCCACATTTTGCTTTGCTAACTGTACAGTGACAATAGAGTATTCTCAAAGCAGTAAAGCATTAATTTAAAAAATAAACTGCAAATGATTTTTAAAATAAGCTATTAGATACTTTCAAAGGAAATCCATCAACTAGTATAGAACCAATTGTTCTTAATTGTTTATAATAAGAAAGCCATTTGAGTTTGTATATAATTTAAAAATTACTGTTGGAACAAAGTTCTGAATGTATAGTGTTAAGGAATGCTTCATTCCATATCCACTGTTCACAATATAATCTACCCATATTTTATGGGCTGTATTATGTCTCCTTAAAGTTAATTTGTTGATGTCCTAATGTTGAATAGCTCATAATGTGACAGTACTTGGAGCTGGGTCTTTAAAGAGATAATTAAGTTAAAATGAGGTCATTAGAGTGTGCCCTAAATCCAATATGACTGGTGTCCTTATAAAAAGAAGCGATTAGGCCACAGACTGTACAGAGGAAAGACCATCTGATACAAGGATGAGACAGTTACCTCCAAGTCAAGAGAAAGGCATGAGAAAAAATCAGCCCTTTTGACATTTCCATCTTAACCTTCTAGCCTTCAGAATTCTGATAAAATAAATTTCTGTTAAGTACCTAGTTTGTGATAGTTTATTATGGCAGCTCTAGCAAACCAATACATTATGTAACATAAAACCTTTAAGTGTGTAAGGTTCAAGCCTCTTCTTAACATTAATGCATCTACCTTTGAATTTTTAAATGATGGGCTTATAATAGGATTACTTAGCAAGCGACTCACATACCCTGGTTTTAAGTTTTCTCTTGCAGCTTATGAAACTCCATTCTTAGCAAGTTTATGGAATCATGTACAAAGTACATGATTTGCTGGCAAAGTCAGATTAATAGAGGTTGTCTATGTTGTTCAAATTCTATAGAATTATTTTTATCCAGTGATTTATGTGCTATTTTGGTTGTATCATTTACAGTGATGGGGTTAATTGGATGTTAGTAAAGTCATGTGTTACATAATGACATTTCAGTCAAAGATGGACCACCACTACAAAGGTGGTGGTCCCATAAAATTGTAATGAAGCCAAAAAATTCCTATTGTCTGGTGACATGTAGCCATCTAACACCATAATGCAAGGCATTACTTACATGTTTGTGGTGGTGTTAGTGAAAACAAATCGGTGCTGCCAATCATATAAAATATAGCACAATCATGTATATACGTAACACTTGATAATAGTAATAACTACCTATGTTACTGGTTTATTACCTTACTATGTTCTACGTTTTATTATTATTTTAGAGTATACTCCTTCTACTAATTAAAAAGATATTTACCTTAAAACAGCCCTAGGCAGATCCTCCAGAAGGTATTCCAGAGGAAGGCGTTGTTGTAGCAAACGACAATACTATGTATATTACAGCTCCTGAAGACTTTCCAGTAGGGCGAGATATGGATGTGAAAGACAGTGATACTGATAAGACAGTGACTCTGACACTGGGTAGGCCTCAGCTAATACGTATGTTGGTGTCTTAGTTTTTAATAAAGCAGTATAAAAATCAAAAAGTAAAAGAGAAAAAGACTAATAGAATAAGAATATAAAGACAGAAATTATTTTTGTACAGCTTTGCAATATGCTTGTATTTTAAGTTAGGTTATTGTGAAAGAGTAAAGAAGCTTAAAAATGAAAAAGTTAATAAAGTAATAAAGTTACAGTAAGCTAAGTTTAATTTATAATTGAAGAAATAATTTTTTAAATAAATGTAGTGTAGATTAATGTACGGTGTTTATAAAGCCTATGATGGTGTACAGTAATGTCCTTCATCTTCACATTCACTCATCACTCATTCCTTGACTCATCCAGAGCAACTTCCAGTCCCGCAAGCTCCATTCATGGTAAGTACTCTATACAGATGTACCATTTTTTAACTTTTGCTTTGTATGTTTACTGTACCATTTCTATTTTTAAATATATTTAGATACACCCATACTTACCATTATATTGCAGTTGACTATAGTATTCAGTTCAGTAACATGCTGTACAGGTTTATAGCCTAGGTGTGTAGTAGGCTCAACAAATTAGGATTGCGTAAGTAAACTCTGATGTTCACACAAGAAAAAGTTGACTAACAATGCATTTCAGAACATATCCTTGGGTTTAAGTAGTACATGATGGTATTCATTTCATATTGTGCTAAACAAATTCTACATGTGTGTAATGATAAGGGTTTCATGGGGTAATGTAATTTTGTCCAAAACTGACTGTAATGACTAATATAAATTAAGAAAGTAATTTGAACTAACAGAGTATGTTACAATCTGAGTTGCTGAATAATAATTTGTACTAAAAATAACAATAACAATCACATATTAAGATCTAGTATGTTTCTGGCACTAACATAAACAAATATTGTTTCATTTAAATCTCACAACCTTGTATTTTGTCGACATTTTAAAGAAAAATTGAGACTTTGTGAAATTTAGTCACTTACCTAGCTCACATAGCTAGTAAATATCAGCCTTGATTCAAATCTAAGGTAGTATGATCAAAGAGCCAGGCTCCCAAATAGAATGTCTCAGTAATGAGTAATGATGGGGGCTTAACAATTCCTTTTACAGTTCTTCATGTTGAACAAAATTTAGGAAAAATTCTTCTTTCTAATTTTGTTGACTTAAATTATAAAATGTTAGAAAGGCAGATAAGTAAAAGAGCAATATGATGTCAAGTCTATTTCAGATGTTTAAAACTCTAAGAAGATAGGCAGCAAATATCCAATAAAAGGATAAAAAAAATTATGATAGGTATTATTTAATAATGGTTGAGAAAGATATACTCTATTAGTAATACCCTAAATAATTCAATATTTGGGCTTGTTAAAGGCTCTGTGACAAATGGGATTACCCGTTCTTTTGTTCAGAATGCCACCTAAGAAAGGAAATTAGCCAACTTATCCTTTCTTGGGAGTAGGGGTTTGGATAATTTTATGTTTTTAAAGTAAACATTCAAACAGAATTTTCTGTTATATCATATATGTCTATCAGAAATTGCAAAATAGAGAATATATTTGAATCAGTTAAAAATTCATTTTACTGAAAGCAAAAGAAAATCTAACTAAGGGTGGCTGAAATAATTATTTACTTATCTTGCTTTAACAGAAGCTTAAATGATGGCATCCCATCAAAGCACAGCTACTCAGTGACCCAGGTTTGAGAATCCCAATGCACTATCTGTCTGCACCGTCATTGGTGGCATGTAGACATTGTGTTAATGCTTGTTACCTCATGGTTGTAAAATAACTGTCACACTTCAGATATTAAGTCCATATCCAAAAAATAAACAAAGAAAACACAACAAAAAAATCAGGAAGCAAAGGTTGAAAGGCCCAGATGTATTTTATTACTTTTATAAATTTTCCCCTATGAGTCACTGTATGACTTTTGCTTACATTTCATTGTCTATGTCTAGCTGTAAGACAACATACAGCTGTAAGAGTGTCTGAAAAAATAAGCATTTTCACTTTCTGGCTTTTATAACATTGATTCAATAAGAAAGGAAACTGGCTTAGTTTTCTGGGTTTAGGCTATAAAATTAATAAACTGTATAACTACTTCATTGAAAGTAAATATCCTGTAAGGTTTCTTAATAGTAAAGCAGAAAGAGCATTTGTGTTTTCATTCAGGAAAATAATGGAGGAGAAAAGAATAGATACTGTGGCCCATTTAACAGTTTTTCTTACTGGGAATAGTCACTTGGCACTAAGCATTTTGCAAGGTAGGCAAAATTATGGGAGCCTGATACAAACAAAAAGTTGAAGTGCATAGAAAACAAATTTGAGTCTAAGAAATAACACTAGACATTATTAATGAAAACATTAGACCCACAGAAAAGACATTAATGCTTATTTTCTGACTGAAGGTGATTTTTCAGGCATAAGCAAGGAAGGTGGAACAAAGCAGAGTTTAAAATCTTAGTTGAGGAAGCAAAGCTTGGTTTTGAGAGGCAAAGGTTTTTAGAATTTATAGGGTACAAAACCAGATAGTAGGGAGCAAAACACAGAAAGAGCATCATCATATCTTTTTCTGAGTACCAATCTGTCACACATAGGGTACGACTTCATGAGGCTGGCAAAGAACAACTATAGAAAAAGAACAACTAATGGAAATCTATAAGCATAACAATTCCAGAGCTCTCAGAAACATCTGAGAATAACACAAGCTCTTTTCTTGTCAGCAGGAGTGGAAGAACATAAGGTATACATATGTATATATGTGTGTATATATATATATGTGTGTGTGTGTGTGTATAATATATATATATATATATATATATATATATATATATATATATATATATATTCAATAGAGACCAAGATAGGTCAGGTTTAGAAGTCAAACAAAGCTATCTCTAGATTAAAGGCTACCTAGATGCAGTTTACAAAAGCTTTGAAAGAACCTGAGAAGACTCCCATTGTTATGCAAGTTTAACTGCCTGCCAGAACAAAGGATTTTCTATAAAGAAATACCACATACAAGCCAGACAAGGAACAAATTTGAAAAATCCACAGTCCCCAACCTCAAAAATTACTAAAAAACTGCTGTAATCAAAACAATGATGAACATATACACCAGTGAAGTATACTTGAAAGTCCAGAAATAAATACATATGTCTTTGGCAACCTGATTTTCAACAAGGGAACCAAGATAATTCAATGAAAAAAAAAGAATGTTTTTCTTATAAAATAGTGTTGGGAAAACTAGATATTACACCCAAAATAAAGTTGAACTGCTACCTCATAGCAGATATAAAATTAATTCAAAATGGATTGGTGTAGTAAATATAGAGCTAAAACAATAAAACTCTTAGAAGAAAACAGAGCTAAAACAATAAAACTCTTAGAAGAAAACATAAGGGTAAGTTTTAATGACTTGATTTGGCAAAGGAGCCTTGGATATGAAATTTAGATATGAGAGCACAAACAACTAAATATATATATATATATATATATATATATATATATATATATATATATGTGTGTGTGTGTGTAATTTCGGCTTCATCAAAATTAAAACTTTTTATGCATTAAAGAACATCATCAAGAAAGTGAGAAGGGCAATTTATAGAATGGCAGAAAATATTTGCAAATCACATATTTGATAGCATTCTAGTATCCAGAATATATAAGGAATTCTCATGGCAAAACAAAAACAAAAAACTCAATTAAAAATTCGCAGAGCTGATCTGATATTTTTCCAAAGAAGACACACAAATGATCAATGAACCCATGGAAAGATGCTCAACATCCTGAGTCATTAAAGAAATGCAAATTCAATCTCCAATAAGATACTACTTCAAAATTACAAAGATGGTCATTATAATACATTTTTTTAATGGGAAAAACTGTCTCTCCAAAGATAGGGAGAATTGGAATCTTTGCATACTGCAACATTTCAGGCAGATTTCTTTAACTTAGCAATAATTATTTAATAAAAGATTCCTTATTTTTTTTTCACAGCTT
Organism: Cebus imitator; assembly: GCF_001604975.1. Lineage (NCBI taxonomy): Eukaryota > Metazoa > Chordata > Mammalia > Primates > Cebidae > Cebus > Cebus imitator. Next base: position 9,696,609 of record NW_016107337.1, read on the forward strand.
GATAACTCATTTCTTTTTGGTGTTAAAAACACTTTATTGGGCTGGGCGTGGTGGCTCACGCCTGTAATCCCAGCACTTTGGGAGGCCGAGGTTGGTGGATCACGAGGTCAAGAGATGGAGACCATCCTGGTCAACACGGTGAAACCCCGTCTCTACTAAAAATACAAAAAATTAGCTGGGCATGGTGGTGCGTGCGTGTAATCCCAGCTACTCAGGAGGCTGAGGCAGGAGAATTACCTGAACCCAGGAGGCGGAGGTTGCGATGAGCCAAGACCACGCCATTGCAGTCTAGCCTGGGTAACAAGAGCTAAACTCCGTCTCAAAAAAAATTTTATTGTACAGATGTACCACAGTTTGGTTATTTATTCACCTATTTAATAGTACCTTGGGTGCTTCCAGGGTTGAAGATTTTAAATAAAGCTGCTGTAAATATTTGCATGAATGATTCTTTTGTGGACATAGTTTTCATATCAGTTGGATAAATACCTAACTTTGTGATTGCTGTATCCTATCATAAGATTATGTGTAGCTTGTAAAAAAGTGCCAAACCATCTTCTAATGTGGTTGTACCATTTTTTATTTTCTACTAATAATGAATGAGAATTCCTGTTATTCTGCATATTCAGCAGCAATTGATATTGTCAATGTTTGGGGGAGTTCAGCCATTTTAATACGTTTGCAGTGGTAATTCATTATTGTTTTAACTTTATTCTCTAAAGAAATATGTTGAGAATCCTTGTATATACCTATTTTCCATTTGTATATATTTTTTGTCAAGGCATCTTTCCAGATCTTTTGTCCATTTTAATTTTTATTGTTGAGTTCTAACTGCTATTTGCATATTCAGATACAAGTGTTGTGATTTCCAAATATCTTCTTCTAGTCTACGGTCCATCTTTTTTATTTTCTTAAAGTCTTTCACAGAGCAGAAACTGATAATTTTATTACAGCCCTATTTATCAACTTTTTCTTTCATGAATCATACTACTAGCAGTATATTTAAATACCCATTTCAATTCTAAGGTTACTTATATGTTTTTCTGTATTTTCTTCTAAATTTTTTTTTTTTTTTGCAGTTAGGTCTATGACTCATTTTAGTTAATTTTTGTAAAAGTTGTATGGTCTTTATCTTGTCTAGCTTATTATTTTTTTTAATGTGGGCATCTGATTGCTCTAACACCATTTATTTAAAAGGCTATGTTTATTTTTTAAATGGAGTAAAAGGCTATCTTTCCTCTATTGAATTTCTTTTGCTTATTTTTCAAATATCAACTGACTTTTTGTGTGAATCCATTTCTGGGCTCTATTTTGTTCAGCTGATCAATCTGTTTATTCATTTGCCAGCATCACATTATATTGATTGTTATAGCTTCTCATATATCTTGAAATTGGGTAATGTCTTTTCTTTATCACTAAGGTGTTAGCTATTTTACATGTCTTGCCTTTTCATATAAATTTTAGTCTACTTGTTAGTAGCCACGAAACTGCAGAGATTTTGTGTTTAAGTGGTGCAATTTTAGTCTATTTGTTAATATCTCCAATATTGCAGAGATTTTGATTGGAATAGCATTGAGACCTGATATTAAATTGTGAAGAACTGACATCTTAACATTATTGAGCCTTCTAATCCAAACACAGAATATTACACCTTTTATTTAGATACTCTTTATTTTATTTCTTTAGATTTTTATAATTTCCCACATGTATAGCCTATATACATTTTTTAGGTTTATACCTAATTATTTCAATTTTGGTGCCATTTTAAATGTTTCTCAAAAATAAGCAATTCCAATTGTTAATTGATGGTGCTACGAAAGTGATTGGCCTTTGTATATAAACCTAGTGTCCTGCAACCTTGACATACTTGCTTATTTGTTCCAGTTTCTTTTTAATTGATTGTTTGGGATTTTCTTCATAGACAATTATGTCATCTGTTACTAAAGATATTCTAGCTTTTGCTTTACAATGTGAATAGCTTTATTTCCTTATCTTGTCTTATTTCTCTAACTAGGACTTTGGGTCTCCAATTGTGTTGAGAGAGGACTTCCCTGCCTTGTTGTCAATTTAGTGGAAGGTGTTCAATTTTGCATTATTAATTATTATGTTAGCTGTAGGTTTTTTGTAGATGTTCTTTATCAAATTGTTTAAGTTTCCTTTATTCCTAGGTTGCTGAGAGTTTTTCATTATGAATGTCTGTTGGATTGTAATGTTCTGTCAGTATCAGCTAATATAATCATATGACTTTTCTTCTTGAGCATTTGATGTATAGGAATACATTGACTGACTGTTGACTATTGAACTGTCCTTGCATACTTCCAACAAATCTCCCTTGTTCATGGTGTATCATTATTTTTATGAGATCTTTGCCTTGTTTCTTTATTTGCATGTTCAATGCTGAGACATTAAAGATTTCTGAGATCTCAAAGAATTTTTGTGTAATGGTGTCTTCCCTTCTTAGTTTATAAAGTATGCCAGGTGAGATACTGAGTTTCTACTCTTTTAAAAGCTTAAGAAGAAAGTTGTACAGTGCTATGGTAATGATATGATTTATTTTACCCCATCAAATTCATGTTGAAATTTGATCCCCATGTGGTGATGTTGGGAGGTGTGGCCCAGTGGGAAGTGTTTGGGTTATAGGGGCAAATCCCATGAATGTTTTGGCACTATTCTTGCAATAGTGGCTTCTCATTATCATGAGACTGGATTAGTTCTTGTGGGAATGGGTTAGTTCCTCTGATCGTGGGTTGTAATAAAGCCAGGATTCCTCTCAGGAATCTCCTTCTTTTCATGTGTCTGCTTCCCCTCTGACCATCTCTACCAAGTTAGCGTAAAGGCCTTTGTCAGAAACCAGGAGCATAAACTTAAACTTATTAGCCTGCAAAATCATGTGCTAAATAAGCCATTTTCCTTTATAAATTATTCAGTCTCTGATATTATTTTATAGCAACACAAAACAGATTAAGACAGCTTTCAAATAAATACATGAACACCAAGCATAGCAGCAGAAAGATGGCATACATGAGAAGGGTTGATAAATGGTGATTAGCGATGATAACAATGGAAAATTTATTACAGCCCAAAATTCAGATAGTGAGAAGGAAAAATGAGAAGATCAAAAATATGTGTCAAGTTTTGAAGAAAACTGGATCAAACCGGACTGGAATAACTTATTCCTCATAAATGATTAAAACCAGCATGCCAAACCCACATTTCTCTCTTGAGATTCAGTAGTCTCTCTCACTTTTGTTTTTCTACAAAAGTATACGTTAAAGATACAATTATATTTCATTATTCATAGAAAATATACATATGCTTTTTATTTTATAAAATTCCTTTAACTGGAAAACTGTTTTTATTCAGGTTCTGATTGACATTTCTTTTATCACCCTTTTTATAGAAGGTGAAGGATTCTTATTTAAGAAAAGAAGATATGATACAAATAGAGCTATTCTAAGTTATTTTCCTCATCTCATCATTCCATGACAATTTAGAAAAGACTCATATTATGGCCTCTTTCCTTTGCAAAGTTTTGATAA
>NW_016107337.1:9700229-9731661 GCF_001604975.1 Cebus imitator
GGGTTTCACTATGTTGGTCAGTCTGGTCTTGATCTCCAGACCTCAGATGATCCGCCCGCCTTGGCCTACAAAGTGCTTGAATTACAGTTGTGAGCCACTACACCTGGCCTATAATGTTTACATTTTAAACATTTCTTACTGATTATGCCTTTAATTTTCCATCTCTCTGTTTTCATTACCAAATTATTCTTACGTGTTGTCTATATTTTTCTTTAGAGACTTTAGCATATTAATGATATAGGTCAGTAATTTCACAAACTAAAATGTAATAAGGGAAAAAAGAATAAAACAGAGCAAAATATCCAAGAATTATAGAACAATTTTTAAAAACAGCAATGTACATATAATCTGAAGAAGATTAGAACAGAAGAAATATTTGAAGTAGTAATGCTAGAGAACTTAACAAAATTAGTAGCAGATATCCAAGAACAAAACCAAGAAGCTCAGAGAACGCCTAGCAGGATAAGTATAAAAATATTACATCTAAATATATCTTTTTTAAATGGTAGAAAAACAAAGAAAAAGAGAAAACCTTGAAAGAAGCCGGGGGGCAGGGGGGAAGACATCAAAACTATAGAGGAAAAAAGGTAAGAATTACAGTGAAACCCTGGCCAGAAACCATGCAAGTATGAGAGTGGAGCCAAATATTTATATTGATTAAAAAAAAAAAAAACCTACAACAATGTAGAATTCTATATTTAGCAAAATCATTCTACAAAAGAGAAAAATAGACTTTTTCTGGCAATCAGAAAATAAGGCAATTCAGCCACACCAGACTATCCTTGCAAAAATATTAAAGGAAGTTCTCCAGGCAGAATTAAGATGATATAGGTCAAAAACTCACATCAAATAAATAGTAGAAGAGGCATTTATAATGCATCAGTGGAAGTGGCACCACTCATCACCACCCCTAGTGATCCACTAGCAAAAATTTTGTTTACAGTTCCCATGACATTATGTTCTGCCAGCCTAGAGATCTTAGTTCCAGAGGGAGGAACACTGCCACCTGGAGACACGACAATGATTCCATTAAACTGGAAGTTAAGATTGCCACCTGGACACTCTGGGCTCCTCCTACCTTTAAGTCAACAGGCTAAGAAGGGAGTTAGAACATTGGCTGGGGAGACTGACCTGGACTATCAAGATGAAATCAGTCTACTACTCCACAAGGAGTAGATAAGGAAAACTATGTATGGAATATAGGAGATCCATTAGGGGCATCTCTTAGTATTACCATACTTGTGATTGTGATTAAGGTCAATGGGAAACTACAACAGCCCAATCCAGGCAGGAATACAAATAGCCCACACTCTTCAGGAATGAAGATTTGGGTCACTCCACCAGGAAAAGAACATGACCTACTGAGGTGCCTGTTGAAAGCAAATATTACAGAATGGGTAGTAGAAGAAGGTAGTGATCAATACCAGCTATGATCACATGACTGTAACTGCCATGAGTATTTCCTCCTTTTTTTGTTAAACACATGTTTGGGCATGTATACACTTGTACTAAGAAATTATCTTTTTTATTTCCTTTTTCCTTTATCATGTGACATTAGATTTACTGACTTCACATAAGCATTTAAGTATTACTAACTTTATGTAATAATATTTGGGTTGGGGATTGGTGCATTTTCGGCTGTATGAAGGATAGTTTTATTATGTTAGGTGTAATTATGACCTTATTATTGTCTTTATTTGAAGATTATGTATGATCTCAGGACGTGTGTGGGTTCAAGTTGACAAGGGGTAGCCTTGTGATGGTTAATACTGAATGTCAACTGAATTGGATTGAAGAATACAAAGAATTGATCCTGGGTGTGTCTGTGAGGGTGTCACTGAAGGAGATTAACATTTGAGTCAGTGGGCTGGGAAAGGCAGATCCACCCTTAATCTGGATGAGAACCATCTAATTAGCTGCCAGCAAGCCTATAATATAAAAAGCAGGCAGAAAAATGAGAAAAGATGAGACTGGCCTAGCCTCCCAGCATACATCTTTCTCCCATGCTGGATGCTTCCTGCTCTGGAACATCAGACTCCCAGTTCTTCAGTTTTGGAACTCAGACTGGCTCTCCTTGTTCCTCAGTTTGCAGACAGCCTATTGTGAACCCTGTGCTCATGTGTGTTAATACTTAATAAACTCCCCTTTATACATATATATATCACATATAACTATCATATATATAACTATATATATCTAAATATAAATATTAGTTCTGTCCCTCTAAAGAACCCTGATTAATACAGCATCATTCAACAATAGAAGAATGCACAATCTTCTCAAGTTTACATGAAACATTCATCAAAATAGACCATATTCTGGCCCATAAAATACACTTAAACTTAAAAGAAGGTAAAGTACACAAATTATGTTCTCAGATTACAATTAAACTAGAAATCAAGTAAAGAAACATGGCCAGAAAATCCACAAATATTTGGAGATTAAATAAAATGCTTCTTGTTGGGAGAAGCAGCAAAAAAGAAAGGACTTAGAGAATGCCTACATAAATTGGTAATGAGTAACATATAAACTGGGAACAACAAACCGTGGCAAACTGTGGGAGGCCTTTGGGGAGGCAAAATTCTCCATGCCTCATGTTCTGCTGCAGGGTGACATAGGCTCTGTTACCATAAACATTGTGCTGAAGGAATAAAACCCCTTCATAGCACTATGACGTAGTCAGACTTGTAGGCTCCTTGTGAGGTCCACGTTCCACCAGCTGCACACATATAATAGCTAACAATAACCGTATGCTCTTGTTTTGTGAAACTCCCAAACTGCCACTGTTATCAGTGTTTAGAATGACACGCCAGTTCTGGCTCACTGATTCGGTTCCGGTTCACTAATTCACTCCACCATCACATTACCATCTCCCCACCATCACTCCACCCCTACCCTATAGATCAAAGTGATTGCAACCAATAAATAGTGTGGATGATAGAGTTCGGGGCCTTCACTGTCTCATCCAGTAATAAGTGGTGATGCCCCCCTGATCCCACTTTCTCTCTTAGTCTGTCTTTTTCTCATTCCTTTGTTGCCAATGAACTTTGGGTACCCACAGGTGTGATGCGGGGCTGGCTCCCTACAACTTCTAAATAATATGGATCACAGAATAAGTCTCAAGGCAAATTTTTAAATATTTCAACCTAATTGGAAAAGAAAATGTGCCATTTCAAAGCATGTGATATGCAGTAATAGCAGTGCTTTGATCAGAATTTATGCTATTAAGTGTATACATTAGAAGAGAAGAGAGATCTAAATATCAGTTACCAAAGTTTTCACCTTTAGAACCTAAAGAAAGAAGAGCAAGATAAGCTTAAACAGGCAGAAAATAAATAATAAAAATTACAACACAAATCAATGTTATATAAATCACAAAAAATAGAGAAAACGAAAAGCCAAGACCTAGTTCTTTGAAAAGATCAGTAAAATTGGTGAACCTCTAGCCAGACTCAGCAAAAGAGGGGACACAAATTATCAATATCAGAAAAGAAAGAGGATTCATCACTCTTGATTCCATAGACATTAAGAGAATAAACATTTTCATAAAAACTCCTACTAGAATTAGAATGGCTAAAATTTGCAAATACTGACAATACCAAAAATTCATTCAATGCTAGTGGGAATAAAAAAAAATGGCACATCCACTTTGAAAGATGGTTTGACAATTTATCAACGAGAAGAAGATAATGACCTACAAAGCCATGAAAACACATGAAAATGTCTTAAGTACACATTGCAAAACTCAAGCCTATCAAAAAAGTCTTCATATTATAGGATATCTGCAAATGGCAGAACATACTGGCTTTAATCTGGGCCCATCAGTACCGCCTCATATGACCTCAGGACAAAAGATATTGACAAACATGTTGATGCTCATGTTGCTTGCTGGATCATGAGAAATAACATTTCTTCTTTGACCCAGGAATCTCTTGCCTTCTTTCAAAAAGTGTAGCAGGTTACCTTATTAGTTCTCAAGCAGGATGAAACCTCAAACACTTTACTGTTCTTGACTGTCTTTAAATATTAACATTGATTTGTTTTTACTTCTGAGTAAATTAAAGAAACTCTATAAGGCTGAAGTGGTAAGTTTCAAAGATTTATTCTGGAATTATCTGATAAATATGAAGTTCCTTCATATTTCCCTCTGCTGTTCATTGTATTGGACCTAGTATTCTTAATAATAATAACCAAATGTATGGATCTACCTCAATTAACTATTTTGTATATGTATTATCATGCAATCATCATGACTGAAGTGGCATTAAACGCTTATGCACCAGTTTAAATATTTTTAAAACTCCTGCTGGTTAGCAAATACCTATTGTTCAAAACTTTTCTCTCCAGTCTATTTCCCCGTAGCTTCTGACACCCCGATACCATTTCAGGATACATACATCTCCTTTTGATACAGCGACTAAAGGATCAACACTTTTCTCATCCCAGGGTCAAAGAGTGGCTTGAGGAGCTAAGGTCCTCGGTGTCCATCTGTTCAAATTGTTCTAAATTGGTGATTACAATATTTAATATTACATCTGATAATATCTACATTGGACTAACAAAGAATCTGATGATCAAAAGGAAAGGTAACTTATCCAAAGTAGCATAACATACAAATTCTGAGGCCGGGGTTTAGATGTAGAACTGGTTAAATCAGAAGACTTTTTGTTTGTTGTTTTCTATGTCATTTGCTACTGTTATTCTAAGAAACTATGACCTCTTTTTTGTCTTGGAAATTAGAAATGCTTATTTGTTCTTATTCCTTATATCTACATCTATATCTGTCTCTATGGCATGATTCTCTGTTCTTATTAGGAAGAAGTCCTAGGTGACAGCACAATTGTCTATAATGCCTAATGTTTAGTTAGTACAAAAAGATCCTGAGGTATAAAACAGAAAACTCAGGGCCTATAGTGCTTCACCTATAGGAAACATGTATATCATCTACTGTGGATTCTAGTACTTTGTCTTACCTCAAGTGGACCAAGGAAACAAATACTGGACACATGACACGCACACCCAAGATACGACGGTACTGAGATGTGATGCAGAATCAAGGCCTAATAATAATTTCAATCCATGTGGGCCACAACACAATTGCTACCACTTGAACAATTTGGAGTTTAAAATACTGACAGGGGGTCAGGGAGAAGTATCAAAGTGTACCTGTACTAAGGTCCTTTTTCTTAAGCATGAGAACACTTTTTCAAATATTTCATTTGAAATTATTTTTTCCACATCCAAGACTCTAATGGAATTTCACAGAGGTTAAACACAAATAGCAATTTAGAGAAGATCTTTAATAATCTCTCTCATAGTCCGATATGCCCATGTAAATCTATGAATGTCACATGACATAATTGATGATGCATGCTTCCTTTTTATTTAGAGAATGTTGGAGAATATATGCCTGGAGGTTCAAAAGAAGCCAAAATGAATTCTGGATTCAAAAGTCCATGGCATCTATTTTAGAGTAGAAATCAAAATATTAAAAATGTTATATAATCTTGAGTTAGCAAACCAATGACAGTTACTGATTTTAACAGCATTAGAAAAGGAGAGTAGAAAGCAAATATCCTGTCTTGGTTCCTTTGAAAGCTACATTCCAGTCATTATTCTAACCAAATAATCAGAAATATGTTTATGAATTAAAAAGTAGTAATACTTTTTATAATAACACCTTTCTTGTGGTGAAATTTATATATTTCTATAATAATCAAATGAAATACCGAGTCTTCAAATGGACAAAGAGCTTTATTTCATCAATTCATATTTAAAGGAGTGAGCTATAGCCATTTCTACAGGTTCAACTAATTGGTTACTGCTCTAACAAGATAGTAACAAGAAAAACTGTAGCAGGGGCTTTCAGCATTAGTTATAAATGAAATAACTAATTTAAGCCTGCTCAGGCTCATCACCAGCTGGTCAATATGGAGCCATATCTTCAGAGAGCTAATGAGAAGAATGTTGTTCTAGTTTAGTAATCAACAGCTACACCCGACCTAACCTTTACCACCAATGTCAATAGACCACAGGAGCTCTCTATTTTCTATCAGAAATCCTTAAGTTGATTTGTACTGTCTGCCCAAATATATGTATTTCTTCTTAGCAAAAGAGAAGAACAAAAGACAAAGATGATGTTGTAAATATAAACATTTATTTTTTAAAGAAGACTCATGACAGGTTATTTTCAATATAATACATTTTAAAAACATTTTACTACAGTTTCCAAATCTGAATTTATAATTTAGCTAGTTCATGTAGACAGGAGAACAGAGGATTGCGATCTTCTGTATTTACCAATTTTTAAGAAGCAAAGCAAGTTTTTGTTTTGTTTCTTGGCAGTATTAATATTTTAGAAAATCACCATGGCTGCTATAAAGGTGCTGTTGACTTATTAAAATGTGATAAATTCAGACCGCTTTTAGCATAAGTACATATGACTAAACGTCATATCCCTCCCTGCCTACACTCCCACACACACAATCACTTCCACATCATTACTTAAGTTTAATTATTAAAAAAAAGGGTGGTCAATACTTTTTAAGACTACAAAGAAGCATTTCTGTGGATTTTGATCTTTGCTACTGGAGCAATGTCTCATAATCCTTAATGTGCACAAGAACTGCCTGGAGATCTTGTTAGAATGGACATTGTGACTTAAGAGGTCTGGGATAGAGCCAATTTTAGCACCTAACCAGCTCAAGGCGAAAACAATGATGCAAATCTTTGTGTCACATTTGGGATAGCAAAGTACTATAGAACACATCTGAGAAGCCCTGGCTTCATGTGATATTTTGAGTCCAGTGTCTTCTTACTCAAGAGCAAGTAATTGCCCATCTTTTATGAAATGAGTTCATTTTCCTGCATGATAAGTTTCTAGTAGAACATTATCACAAATAGTATAAATGTGCATATAAACCATAAAATCATCACTTGTGATACGTGATACTCACACTTGGGTAAAGGCTTAAAGTATGTTTCAAGTAAGTTGATTTGTATATTTGTATATATTGGTTAAAATTATGAGTTCATGCTGATATCGCAACAAAACAGGGTTTATTTTCACTTTTTCTATTTTGTTATTACTAACTCCCTTTTTTTCCAATAGAGAAAAACCTGCTTCTTACTATCCATTTATCTATTTGCTCAGTCCTAGAATTCACACAAAATAAGAATTGCTAACCCCTATTACTGTGAAAAATAACTACTAACCAGAGTACATTAATTATTTTAAGCTTTTTTGTGTGTTTGGTCTTCAGTTACATAGTCAAAGGACTATACCTGCAGTAACGTAAGTTAGCTCTTCCAGAGCATCACTCCCGTCTCGCATTTATACTGTGGTTGTTGTTCACTTGAAATTCACATTGGGTTTTTTCTTCCTCATCCTCCAATTTTTTATATTGTTTATATTTTAACCACATGAAACGTTGACATGGTTCTAAATTTTATTAAAATGTATGCTCCAAGAAGTGTTATATCTGTTATCACTTTACTTAATTCCTATTTCTCTCTCTTTTCTATCATATTCCTACCACTTCTTGTAAGGAATCACTCTCTATCACATCCGCATATCTTGCCTTGTGTTTTCTTTTCAGTTGTTTGTATAAGTGAATAGAATATATATCCTTATTAAAAAATCTTTGAGGTGATACTATTATTTATAAATTTCCAGATGAAGCTGATTTCTTTCTAGACTTCCTATTTCATACCACTGATAGGTTTGTCTCGTCATGCACAAATACCACGCGTTTTAATTACAGAGACTTTATAATATTTAATATTTGGTAGGGTTCAGCCCCTCAAAACTTTTTATAGAATGCTAGCATATTATAGAAATTATTTTACATTTTTCTGTCTTCAATTAACAGTATATTTGGGAAATTACTCTCTCTCTGCTTATAAATACTTTCTCATTTTTTTCCTCAGGTTAATAGAACTTTATTACATGGGTATACCGCACTTGAATCATGAGAATTTTGTTTGTTTTTACTCTTTTGAAACTACAAACAATGCGCAGTAAATAATCTGGACTTATGTATTTCACATTTTTAGAGGTATATCTTCAAGATAAACTATGTGAAGTCAAATTTTTTTGCCAAAAGATAGGTGCTTAGTTTTGTTAAATATATCCAATTTTCCTTTAAAGTGTCTCTACCAGTTTGCATTCCTGTAGCAATGAGTGCCTTTTTCCTTACAGCTTCAACAAGAGAAAGTGTTGTTGCATTTTAAAATGTTCAGCAATATAAGTGAAAAATGAAACCTGAGTTTAGCTTTAATATGCATTTTCTTAATTATAAGTGAAGCTGAACATTTTCATAGTCTTAAAGATATAATATATATTTTATAAATTATCTATTTATATCGCTGGCCCTTTTTTCTACAGAGATTTTTGGACCTTATTTTCTATTTTTTATATAAATCCGGGAATACATTCAAAATTCAGTGAGTTTCCAAGTCTTCCCCAGTTTTACTTTCTATTGTGCTGCTGATTCTTCACTGCTCATGTGTGCAGTCCTCTCTCACAGGGGAGAGAAAATTTCTGAAAAGCAATTAGAAGCTCTCAAGTTTGTAAAGTCTTAAGCTGGGAACTGGCTCACACATTTGTCACAAATTATACTTGATTAAAAAAATTCAAAAATTCAAGAAAAAAATCAAGATTATGGTAGTGGGAAATTATCCTCCACTCCAAAACCATTTCTTTTGTAAAGTAAGTAAGTATAATCAAAGGCAGAATACTGGACAATGTTTGTAAGCAATCTATCACATATATGCTGGAAGAGATGTGATAACAGAAAATGACAGGATGAGTCATTCTAATTTACATTTGGGAAAAATTCAAGATACTGCGAAGAAAGAATCTTTGAAGCTAAAATGTAAAGTTTGAGTAAGAACTAAAATAATTAAATAAAATGCTTAGTTGATTAAAACTCATATGAATCTCTTTCTTTTTATAAGGAAATGTCTGCTTTGAGAAATGTATTCTCCAAAACCATGTCCTGGTTTAAACACATTTTGCATTTAACAGTATTTTACACTGTATAAGTAACTTATTAGATCACAAATTACAAATAAATATTTGTGCTAAATATTGTTACAGTTACATGACAGTACTGAAAAGTCTTCTTAATTTTCTGTATGATCTGTAAGATCATACCCAATAGCTAGGCTTAGTCTACTATACATTTCAACCAGTGGTTCTCTACACTGACTAAACATTTTAATCACATAGAGAGTGATTTTAGATAATACTGATTAAAGGGACCTAAGTGAAATATATATATATATATATATATATATATATATATATATATATATAGAAATTGTGGAGTTGGATTCCAGGAACCAGTATTGTTTTGTTCAATTATTCATCCACAGGAAAAAAATAGGGACTTTGGGAAGATGACAAAATAGGAAGCACCAGGAATTGGTCCCCCAACCTAGACAACAGTTGCACCTGCAGAATCTGTCTGATATAACTATTTGGGAACTCTGAAGCTTACTGAAGGCTTGAAACTTCTAGCAGAAGTGTTGGACAGTAAATTAAGATTATTTTTAGACAATTTCAGCTCTTATACCCAGTAGCAGCTACTCATCCCCTGCCTAGTCTCATAGCAAGCAGCTGTGCACATGTTCTCAGCTCAGCCTGCAGTTTGTGGAGCCAGGGTGGGCAAAAAGACCCCGACCTCTAATATGGAGGATTTACGTTCTAATCATTGACTGTTGCTTCTGGTCACAGGAGTGCAAACAAATAAGTGATCCATTGTTGTTGCTGCAACTCTCCCCTTGTGTATAAGTCCTGTTCTTTGGGCTGAAGTGAACTTAGAGGAACTTAAAGGGCTCTTATTTCACCTTTATTTTCCCCCTTTTCGTCTTTTGGGAGCCAGCTTTTAAAGACCAGGACATTCAAAACCCACTGCATATATAGAGAAAATTATAAAGTAGCTGTGCACAGGGAAAGGCACAGGCTCAGAAAAGACCTTAAGTTTATACCTCAAGCTGAACGCTGACACAGATATAAACTGCAATTTTAAAAATAAAGTAATAATTAAACACACACACATACACATATACACACACACACAGACACACACACACACACCAAAACCTAGGAAAGGAAGAGAATCAGATTTCCAGAGTTACCATATTATTAGATTCAAATGTCCAGTTTTCAACAACAACCACCAAAAAATCACATACAAAAAATAAGAAAGTATGGCTCATTCAAAAAAAGATAAAATCAACAGAAACTGTTCCTAAGACTAATGCCCAAGTCACTAGCAAAGTCTTTAAAAGAACTCTCCTACAGATGATCAGTAAATTAAATAAAGATGTGGAAACCCCAAGAAAAAAAAGCATTAGTTAAATATCAATAAAGAGATAAAAAAAAAAAAAAAAAAAAAAAAAAAAAACTCTGGAAAAATTCAAAGGTAAATTTGAGCAGAACAAAAAACTAGCAAACTTAAAGAGAGGACAATGAAAATTATTGATACTGAGATCAGAAAGGAAAAAGACTGAAGAAAAATGGACAAAGCCTAAATTACCTGTGGGACATCATTAAGAAGATCAATTTATGCACTGTGAGGATTCCAGAAGGAAAAGAGAAAAAGGAATAGGTAGATATTTGACAGTTTTATGGCTGAAAATTTCCCAAATCTGATGAAATGCATGAATATATATATCTAAGAAATGTAAAAAACACCAAGTAAGATGAACTCAAAGAAAACCACACTGAGACATGTTATAATCAAATTGTCACCAGATAAAGACAAGGAGATAATTCTGAAAGCAGCAAGAGAAAAGCAACTCATCACATTCAAGTTAGCTACAATAAGATTATCAGCAAATATGTCATTAGAAACTTTAGAGACCAGAAGGAAGTAGTTGATATATTCAGTGCCAGTTTAAAAAACTATCAACCAAGGATTCCACATATGAGAAAAATATCCTTCAAAAGTAAAGGAGAAATTAAAATGTTTCCCAATAAGCAAAAGCTTAAAATGTTTCTTACCACCTGACCTACCCTGCAGGAAATTTTTAAAGGATTCCTTCCAGGTTAAATAAAAGAGCACTAGACAGTAACTAGGAACTATATGAAGAAATAAAGATCTTAATAAAGGTAAGCAATGGGAAAATATAAAAGTTAGTATCATGATAATAACTATGATTTGTTACTTCACTTTTTTGTTTTCTAGGTGATTCAAGAGATTAATGCATTAAAAAGAATTATTAGTTTATGTTTGGGGGACATCTTATGTATAAAGGTGTAATTTTGTGGCATTAAAACAAAGAGGTAGAAGCAGAGCTGTAAAGGAGCAGTTTTTTCTGTTACTGTTTTCATGTAGAAAAATGTAATTTTGTGACATTAAAACTGAAAGAGGTAGAAGCAGACCTGTAAAGGAGCAGAGTTTTTCTGTTACTGAAGGAAAGCTGGTATAAATTTAAATTACAGTATTATAACTTTAGGATATTAAATGTAATCCTTAGAGTAACCCATATAATTAATATGGAATATACAAAAAAGAAATGAGAGATAAATCTAACATTTCACTACAGAAAACTAACCGTAAGACATATAGAAAATAAATCACAAATTAACAGAAGTTACTACCTTTTTATTAATAATTACTTTAAATATAAATGAATTAAACTCCAATCAAAAGAGAGATTGTCAGAATGGATCCAATTATATACTGTCTGCCAAAAAAAAAAAAAGACTTTAAATGTAAAAATACAAACAGACTCAAAGTGACAGAATGGAAAAAAATATTCCACACAAATAGTAACCAAAAGAGAGAAGGAGGGGCTATACTAATGTATCAGTTTATTTGCATTGCTGTAAAGGAATACCTGAGGTTGGATACTTTAAAAAGAAAAGAGGTTTATCTGGATCATCATTTTGCAGACTGTACAAGAAGCATGGTGTCAGCATCTGCTTTTGGTGAGGGCCTCAGACTGCTTCCACTCTGGTGGGAAAGGCAGAGGGAAAGGCACAAGTGCACAGGGAGAAAGAGGAGCTGTGTCACATGGTGAAAGAGGAGGAAATGCCAGGCTCCTTTGAACAACCAGATCTCTCAGGAACAAATACAGTGATGCTTCAATTATTACCATGACGAGGGCATCAAATCAATCATGACGGATCCACCCAATGACCCAAACACCTCTGACCAGGCCCTACCTTCAATATTAAGAGCCAAATTTTGACATGAGATTGGAGGGGAAAAATATTTAAATTATATCAACTGATAGACAAAATAGACTTTAAAAATGGTTACAAGAGACAAATAGTATATTACATATTAATAAGAAGCTCAATACAATGAGAAGATATAAGAACAATGAACATTTACACCTAATGACAGACCATCAAATGCACATGTGACATTTTGTAGAATAGTCCATACGTTAGCCAACAAATTAAATCTCAATAAGTTTAAAAATATAAAAATATCTTTTATATATTCTGTATTCTTTATATATTTTGGGTATTCTCTATTTGTTTTGTAGGTTACCCTGAGAATAAATATCACATAACGTATCTTCTCTGACAAGAATAGAATGAAGCTAGAAATCAATAAGTAAAATTGGAAATTTCACAATATTTTGGAAATTAAAAAACACATTCTTAAATAACTAATGTATCAAAGAAGATATCACAAGAGAAATTTGTAATTCATTCATTTAAAAAATACCTAAAAATTATCTGTTATATGCAGGAAGCTACATTAGATTATGCTTATTATTTGGAATAAATTAATTTGAAGGAAAATTGGATCACATGTTCATCCATGACTAAACGATGCTAATATGCATGAATTTGTGCCAGTAGGCAATAAAATGGTTCTTAGCATGAGTTAATTATTGATTATACTGCTTTGAATGAAGACAGCACACTATTTCTCTAGTTTGTTTTCAAATTACCACCGTATTATATTTTGATTCAATAAAATTGCATGAGAGCTTCCAAATCACAACTTTGAGCATTAACAAATTGACTGAGTTCGGTAATCTAAATTAATAAAGGAAGTATGGTTTGATACTTACCTATGTTTGTAATAACTACAGTTTCTTCAGGAAGCTCTAATAAAACCTTTTTCATAAGAATCCTATTGTCACAAGTTTCTTTGTTTTTTTTCTTTTCCCAAAGAAAAGAGCCCATCACTAAATAAATATTTCCTCAGAAACCAGAATGCCATCTACTGGCAACCTCCAAAATTTTGCTAACTTTCAAACAAAATAATGTAAATTAAACCAATTTGAAATAAAAAATATATTTGTAGTGAAGAATGTCTGAATTTTCAGATAAATATGTATGTTATCATGTTCACATATTTAAAAGTTGAGATATTTTCTGCATATACACTACATTTTATTACCATGATAAGAAACCATTTTTATGTGATATTATAAATAATATAATTACCAAAAGGCTAATATTATCACAAGGATTATTTAAATGAAAATATATTCAAAATAAAAAATATTTTAATAGTTCTAGATATCATTAGGTCACCAATTTACATTACAGCTCAATATTTGATCCAAAGAATATTAATGGAAATTATACGTAGCATAGATATAATAACTTTACTGAAAAAGCATTCATAAGAAATACTTTTGGCTGAATCAGACTCTTTGGGGAAATGTTTTTAAAATGTATTGTTAACAAATATCTAATTATTCTTTCTCAGTAGTTCAACATAATATTGAACTTATACCTGTAATATAAACATATATGTTCTAAATATTTCATTCAACTGATTCTACAGTAAAGAAAAATAATGGAAACATGGAAAATCACTTCAGATTTTAAAGCACCAAGATCTTTTTAAAGAAAAATCTATGAATTACTTAAATTATTTAATGGTTTACCACAAGCCTTATATTAATCTTATTTTTATGGTAGTTACATACATAATCTTACACATTTATAAGATTTGATTATCCAGCCTTACCAAGAGTAGAACTCACACAAAGATTCTAAAAGCTTGGATTCATATCATGATTTGCCTAGGAAAGTACCCAATCTCCCTAAGTTTTCCAGAGGGCTCATCTCCTTCGTCATCAGTAGAAGGCTTTATGGGAAGCCTAAAGGTAGCCATGCTATCTTATAGATGTGCATAGTCCATGCATAAGAATGCATTTCAGGGGCCGGGCGCGGTGGCTCAAGCCTGTAATCCCAGCACTTTGGGAGGCCAAGGAGGGTGGATCATGAGGTCAAGAGATGGAGACCATCCTGGTCAACATGGTGAAACCCCGTCTCTACTAAAAAAAATACAAAAAATTAGCTAGGCATGGTGGTGCACGCCTGTAATCCCAGCTACTCAGGAGGCTGAGGCAGGAGAATTGCCTGAACCCAGGAGGCAGAGGTTGCGGTGAGCCGAGACCGCTCCATTGCACTCCAGCCTGGGTAACAAGAGCGAAACTCCGTCCCCTCCCCCCCAAAAAGAATGTATTTCAGGAAATCTTGAATTCTCATCATGATCTTTTTCATGATGAGAACATGAAGTTAAAGTTAAAGTAACAGAAGAATACATAAAAAGTAAGTCCTATCACTTGAGAAAAGCATTTTTTAAAGGCCATTATAAACAAAATTCTCAGAACTTTGTCTCCAGCAAAGATACAAAGGTTAAAAATTGCCTAGGCAGACCTACTATATAATCATCTTATTTTAAATGCAGATTGTCAACAACTTTGAACCATGCAATTTCATGATAAAATTTAGAGAAATACAAAGATATATAAAGAACAAGAGCATTTTCTTGCATAGAAATTTAAGAAAGCACAAAATACTAAATAAACTGGCTTTAAATTTGTGTTATTTTCAATTTTTATGTATATTGATATTTGATGATATGTTTTCTATTTAAATATTATCATTCACAGAAAAAGTAATATAATGTCATACTAAAATTTTGAATGATCAACATAAAACTATTTCTTACAAAGTTTTGTAAAGTGCTTTCAAAAATGCAAGAGATGCTGAACACTTAATTCATAAAGAAAATTGAAATTACCTGAAACACATATACTGACATGGGTTTGATCTCTTATTGTTTAAATAAAAATTCTTGAAGTAACTGGACTTTATTGCCATGGTAAAAGAAAGTGTATTAATTTAGATCACAGAACAATTTTTGTAAAATGAATTAAAACATTGTATATCCTCTACCCTTCTTTCCATCCTAAAAAAAATTTCTCGTAGCCACGGGTTTTAAATTAATATTTCTTCAGTTGCTATAGTGACAAGAAAGTTATTGCTTCTATTTGTGTGATAGAGGTTTCTAGCAGAATGCTTAAAAAGGTAAGCTAATCAAAATTAAGACACTGTTAGTTCTCATCTTCAAGGCAGCTATTTTGAATTAGTTCACGACTATAGGACTCAACCATTGTTGACAATTTTATTATATATATATGTATATACACAGACATATATATATATATAATCATAATATCTCTTCATATTGCTGTAAAACATTGTATAGCAAAGATGAACCCTCTGTTTTAGTTATAGATTAAAGTCATTGGACAAAGGATATTTAAGTTAATTCCGAACATTTTGTAAGAAAACAAATGATTGAATCAAAGATCCTACTCCATTAGCTATTTTTGTCCATTACAAACCTTTATTTTTCTAACAATACAATGATTGTATATTATTTTGTTTTAATAGTACAGCTTGTTCAAGTCTCATTTCATCTCAATGTTGATGCGAACTAAAGAGCTGAAAAGCAGACAGTTACTTGTCAACTGGATGAATCATCAAAGATATGTCATAGATAAAGTAAGATTACATAGAAACATGTTCTACCACAATGGCATTAAAAAGTAATAGTATTTGCCTTAACACATTTGGGGGGTTGAAACAGCTTTAAAAATTGTTGGGTTAGAGAAAAAAATATGCAAAACAACATGTACAAGCATATAAGGTATTTCATGTCATTTTTATAAACAAGGAGAAATGTTTATTTTGCTATAAAATCTAAATGATTACTTTTAAATAACCACAGTTCAAGAAAGTATTTTACTAAACTACCTACTATACTTCCAATCATGATTGTACTATAAAGATTCATGTGTGCTGTAAGACCTGTGGCATTTAATATCAGAAGCATATATATTTTATATTTTTCATTAACTCCTAAGAATAACTCTTGGTTTAAATAAGATATATTATAAATGATGTGTATGAGTTTTCTATTTTTTTTCCATTGTTATATGACAAATTGCCACAAATTTAGTAGCCTAAAACAATACCTTTTTTTTTTAATGAGTCCATGCACAATGTCACAAGCTTAAGATTTCTGGTCCTGATCATAATTCACTCCTTCTAAGGCTAAAATCAAGGTGTCAGCCAAAATGAGTTCTCATCTGGAGGCACTGAGAATCACCTTCAAGTGCATCAAGATTATTGGTAGAATTAAATTCCCTGTGAATGTAGTTCTGAATTACTTGTTTTCTTGCTGGTTATTAGGTGGGGAGCCACTCTATTCTCAGAGGTTGCCTGCGTTTCTTGTCTAGTGTTCCCCTCCTCCTTCAAAGCCAGAAGTAGAGAATCTCTCTAGTGTGGAAATCCTCTCATGCCCTGAATCTTTGACATCAAGAAAAGCCCACTTCTTTTCAAGGGCTCCGCTGATTAGGCCGGATTCACCCCATATAAAATGTCCATCCTTTTGAAAGCCACAAGGATTATGTAGGGTGCACAGACGAGGGTAGATATTTTGGGGACCGGCTTTGAATTCTGCTTCCACGTGATGCAAATGTATTTGGTTATTTCATGAGACAGAGTTGTTGTTGTTTCAATACAGACTCAAGATAAATCACACATAATAAAGTGCTGTCTAAAAATATTTGTTTTAAAAATATGTTTGTAATTTTTTCTTAAAAATGAGTGAATTGGTATGGGAAATTATTAGTATTCATACAGCATGAAGCAAAGAGCAGAAGCTAATTGGAGCCCTCTTTTCCTTTCCAAAATTGTTACTCATAGAAGACCATAATCAGAACCGAGAGTCAAATGGCACTGAAAAGTGACTAAGTAGTTTGCAGAAGCACTGTGATCCAGAATTTTAACTCTCCTCGGTTTCTATCATTATTTTTCTTTATTGGTGGACATTGATCAGGCTCTCAATTCTTGGATACACAAGGAAAAGATACAGTAGTTATTTTTTATTATTAAGTTAGAAAAAGTTGTTATGAATATTTATGTATCACCTTTGTAGTCACACAGCATAGATTTAATTTTGTATTCTTTCACTTATTCCCCTTGTGATCTAGAACAAGCTAATAAACTCCTAGGATCTTCAGTTTTGTTACCTATAAAATGGGCATAATAACACTATGTGATATCATTGAGTTAAAGATAATTGGGACAATGCATGTAGGCTAATTCCCTCAAAAACCAAGTGCTCAATGAACGGTAATTATTATTATTTTATTATTATTCATTGATTGCTGAACACTTTATGTGAAATCCTCAAGGAATAATAAAAATACCATTATTACTTGAATGCCTGCTCTCAACTATACTTGGAGCAAAATATAGAGAGTTTCTTTGAATCATCACCTTTATGATATAGATGTTATTATCTCAATTGTGTAATTAAGCAAATAATTTGGAATGTTATAAAGCATGCTCAAACTGATTGGTCAAAGAGTGAAGATTACAACACAAGTATATGCTTTTAGTCATTCCTCTTTACTATACAACTCGCTTAAAAGCCGCAAGAGACCATTCACTTCAATTACCTATACTGACCTCCAAAATAGATGGCTGCTTAGTTCTTGGTATTTAGGGGAACCAAAAAAATGTCCCTGTTCAATGGAACAAGTATCAGAGAACATCAATGAAGGTATTTACCACTTTCATCCTGGGGAACAGAGAAGCCATGTTGGACATGGGAAGGACAGTGGGAATTGAGAACACCCAAATATAATGTTTATTCACCATATAATTTTGGTAAGGACAGCCCTTGAAAAATGTTCTTTAGTATCCTCCATCAATAAACCAGGAAACTGAATATTAAATATCTCTGTGTATATTTTTAAATGTTCTAGTGAGTTTTCTGTTAATTTCAGACAACATATAAACTGAGACAATTGCATCATTTACACCACAGTCTGGTACATTTATTAATGGTTTCAAATCATGTAACAAACACAATCTAAGTCTCTTGGTGACAAAGGCAATTTTGTGCAAATTCCTGATGATGGAATTAATAATTTAGTTTACTATGGACATTTTAAACCAGAAGTTTAAATTTAAAACAGGTATTCTCTAAAAGAGGGTAGTTAAAAGGCCAGAGATGTGAAGCCATAACCTGACCAATGACATTCAGGTCATGAGTAAACATATGGTCTGCCACAGTGACTCAATTAACCATCCATCAATGTAATTGCATAATACATCAGAGGAGGTAGCCTACTACCACCGAGGGTCAGCATCCCCTATTAAATTTAACAGGAAAAGCATCACTTTGCCATTAGCTTCTTTGGCTATATCTTTTAAAATATTTTAAAACTACATTTGATACTGTATTTTATATTTTCTGTTCTCTGGAAGAAATTTTTGACAAACTTCTATTTGGGCTTCTGGTTAAGAAATAATTCTATTTATGATAAAGCTGGCATAGATGTAAAGCACAACTTACAAGACAAACATAGCACTTTAATCAATTCTAATCATGTTATTGTTGAGATAAGAAAGGCGATATATCATTTATACATTATGTGAATTTTATGTAAAGTTAACATGTTACAAACTTCTGTGAAGGGATATGGCTGAACTGGTTTATGCAATCTTTTCCAACATTAAACCCTCTGTAATGCTACACATGATAATATAATGGCAATGCCTTATCAAGTAATTTTAAAAAAATGTATGGAGTATTAAACTAGATTGTCAGTATGATAGTGAGAGAGCTTGAAATCAAGAGCAAATAAACATCATGCTGGATTTATGCTTCATAAGCAGGAGGTACTTACTAAATCAGGAAACGTCACATTCCTATCTGGCATGTTTCTCCTTTTGAGGTTCACATTTTGAGGAACAGTTGCACATTACTAAAGTTATGTGCATTTAAACTTACACCTTAGCATCAAAAAAAAAGCAGTGGCAAGAACTTAAAAGAGATATGTTAGCTAATATATATATAGTTCTCACTTGCATTCTACACAGCCTGCATTCCTTTTGTAGACAGAAAGTAACCACTGGCTAGTGTCCTATTCTCACAGGATTATTGATATAGAAAAAAAAACTGATACCCCTAGATTTCTTTTTCTACTTTCTTCAAGACTCTACCTTCCTCTGGTATAATTCAATTTTTCTCTGACCAATAGTTGTTTGACATAAAATATTACTATATTTTTTGTTTCATTTATTTTTGAGGAATTGACAAATCGCTGTAGAATAAAGGACGATATTACTAAATAGTCAACTAGAATTTTGAAATATTAGCAATATTTATCTTTTAACAAAACAAAAGCTCAATGTATTAACTGATTACCAGTTATATTAGTTAACATTTTGGAAAAAAATGGCAGAGAGCAAGAAGAAAAAATGAACAAGTCTTTAAAAATTGTTCTAAGAAACTAAACTACTGCGACTTTCAGCTCTGGTAAGGATAACGAAATGGTTTGAAGAGGAAACCAGACATTGCAATGAAAAGATAATCTCCATTACTAACACTAACTTTAAAAGCCAATGCCTATATACTGTTTACTGTAAGCTGAAGTAAGAACTATTTCCTATTTCAAAACTGTCAGTCCCCCAAGTGCTTTACATTTCATTATCAACAAGCCTGTATACATTACTGAAAATTCTTTAGTGTTAAGTGTGCTCTTTTTACAATTTTTCCAGATATAGAGATACAATCATAGAATAAAGTTCTGGACTTTGACTCTCTTGAGGTAACAACTTTTGACACAAATACACTGTTTTCCCAGATAGTCATGAAGGTTGCTGAGATTATCCTTGCCCATCAAAATCTCTGTCTCAGGGTTAGGGTTAACGTTAAAAAATAAAAATAACAAACAAAATCTCTGTCTCATTAGTTATGCAATATTACCTAGGGAAAATAGGGAAAATATCAATGATGTTCTCTTCACCCATAGGAAGCAAGTTCTGTGTTACATTAGTACCAATGCCAAAGCCTTGCATGCTGAATTAGCAAATTTCACTTGGAAACTGAACTGAAACTGGCTTGCTTTTACCATTACGGTTTGACTGGCAGTCTATCCTAGTTTCACCCGCTGTGCCATTATACTGTGGAAATATAATTCTTGTGAATTAGTTCTGTCTGATAATACTTCATGCTTTCTCCCATTAAAAGAGGCATAGAATTGATAGGGGATTTCTTAAAGTTAGTCTGTAGTAACCCTTTATGATTCCCTTTGAATAGATGAGCCACCATTTTACTTGAATGAACACATACAAACCATGATAGTTTAACTTTTACAACTCTCATTATTCTACTTCCAATTTTATTTATCCCTTATTTGCTCTTTCTTTACTTCAGGGGTCAATAATCTTTAATGAGATAACTGGAAGGTGCAGTTTTTGAGGTTTGGAGACAGGTAAAATCAAATCACCAGGAATTCATTGCAGAACTCCACTTAATCACTGTGAAAAGACTGAAGTTTTCAGGCCCCAATCAAATTACCAGGTAGGAATAATTACCATGGAGTCTGCTCTGCATGAAATTATGTTACTTTATGTACAATATTGTTAGTCATTAGAGAAATGCAAAATAAATCCAGAATAATTTACCTAATAGAATGGCCACTAAACAAAATTTAGAACTGACAATTCCAAAGGCTGACAAGGATATGGAATAACTTGAAATGTCGTACATTGATGGTAATGCAAAATAGTATGATAACAACAGAAAATTGTTTGATAATTTCTTTTTAATTTTTTTGTAAATATAAGCATCCACTTAGTATATGACCCAGTTATTCCAGTTCTATTTACTCAAGAAAAATAAAATCTATAATAACAGGAAAACCTGCCTATGAAGGTGAATATAAACTTTACTTGTAATAGCCTAAAACTGAATGAAATATAAATATCTCTCAAGTGAGGAATGAAAAACCAAAATGGAGGCTGTTCATACAAGAAAGTATTACTTGACAACAAAACAGACTGACTATGGAAACACAGAACAACATCAATGAATAGGAAATTCATTAGGATAAGAGAAAGAAGTGAGACTCATGGGCTACATATTCTCAGTTCATCTTCTATGAAATTCTAGAAATGGCAACACTGTAAGAATAGAGGGCAGGTTTTTAGTCACCACAGGTTAAGAGTGAAGGGAGGGTTTAAATATAAACGTATAGTATAAAGAACTTTTGGAGAGGATAATGGAACTGTATCTTGATTGCTGTGATATTTTTACAAGTATATTCATTTATCAAAACTCGTAGAACTGTTCACCCAACCATGTGAATTTTAACTTATGCATATTTAAAAATCTGAATAACATACACTTTGCAAATTTTAATTTGGGACAACTAGGATCCCTCTAGAATGAAAACAGTATGACTACATTCTCTGGAGTTGTAGAGAATTTGGATATAGGCTCTAGAATATGAAGACTGATGGAAATTTTTAGAAGCAGAAACTGGGAGAGAGAGGCAAATTGAGAAGAAAAATAGCTGCATGGAATGTACATTAATAACTGGAAAGCACATTGGAATAGAGTTAATATTCTGCAATCAGGAGCTACTTCCATAATAATTACACACGTGTAATTATTTCCATATATATATAAATATATATAAATCATATGGGAGATCTATTTTTAATTTCTTTAGGAATGTTCATATATATAGATACATACAATTAAATATAGAGAGAAATGTTTGCATGTAAACATATATATATACCTATATATAAGCATATATACATATATATACACACACACCTATAAACATATATATATATAAATAATGCTGTCATATCAGGTTACTAAAGCTTTAACATAGCAATTGTACAATAATACTCTACCATTCATATGGACTGAATTTTTATTATATGTTTCTATTCTTAATTTTCATGGGCTCTAATGAGTGTCTCTAAATGAGATAATGGATGTTCTACCTGTATGCTCTTTCTGAAATTTATTTCCACTTTTGAAATGGAAATGAGAGGTACTGACAATTGGCCTTAATTGAGGGTTCTTACGACAAGACATTGTTTCTCTGGAAGCCTATGGAGGAGACTAGGAGGCTTGCTCAACTAAAATTACAGGAGACCAAGAAGGTATCCATGTGACAGGGGAGAGACAAAAGTGGCCAGGGAAGATTTGATACACACAGGATTGATATTATAAATATATGTATTGACGATAATGGTAACCAGGTTTCTCACTGTTATAGAAAAGAGTTCCACATGTGGAAAGGGAGAAAACTAGTGTAAACCTTGCCTGGTGGTGCTGAATTGGGATTGGAGACAACGGTGTAAACTCACGATTTTAAACATAGACAGTTAGATATATAGTTAGAGAAAGAAAGATAAGTATGTATCAGGAGGGGTTAGAGGAGAGAGAAATAGAGACAGAGAAATTGATATTGGCGTGTGTGTGTGTGGGAGGCGGGGGTTATCTTTCCACTGAGAGGGCCAGGTCTGGGAGCAGTCAGATACCAATAGCAATGAGCTCACCTAGACCCAGATCTTAGTTCCTAAATGTTATTCTTCACCAAAAAGTACCATTTATCCTGGGAGAAATGAAAAATGGCCATTTTGTGGGGAGAAGTTCTTTGTTAGTGAAAGTACAACATGAGCCTGGAACATCTTCTTGTGCCAAACATTTAAAAAGTGCTGAAAGAATTATGAGACATGCCAATAAAACAAAGAAGTCAGCCTAAAGCGTTACTACTCACAAAATCTGGCGTAAATTGATTATTATATTATGTAATGTTATTAATAAATTATAATCTATTAAATAAAATAATGGGTTATTATTTTATATTTGCAAACAGGAATCCATGAAGCCAAACTGACATATTTAAAAACATGCATGCCAAGAATAGAAAGTTTTTCTCTTATAGTAAGATGCTAAAATATGCAGTAAAAATTGTTTTTTCTCTTCATTCTGCAAAACTTCTGAAAACAATACACCATTATTAGTGTATTCTTTATAGGCCTCATTTATTAAAAGTAGTGGCAAAACTGCAATTACTATTGCAACAAACTATATATTAGATCTTTAGCCTTGTTCTTTCTACATATCTGCTACTTCATATCTTTTGACTTTTCATCTCTCTATTTCCCTCCTGGTAACTGCTATTTTCTCTATCATTATATAATAGACTTAGAAAACTTTTAGATTCCATATAAAAGTGAAATTATGCAATATTTTTCTGTCTCTATATGCTTTATTTTACTTAGTATAATGTCTTCCAGATCTATCCATGTTGTGGCAAATGGCAGAATCTCCTGCCTTTTACAGACTGGATTATGTTCCATCATATATATATATATAAACAGTTTCTTTATCCATTTGTCCACTGACAGATACCCAGGCTTTTCCATATCTTGGCTATTGTAAATAATGCTAACATTAATGTGTAAGTGCAGATATCTTTCCAAGGTGTTGATTTTAATTTCCTTTGATTCTATAGCCAGAAGAGAAATTGTTTAGTCATATCATAGTACTATTTTTAGTCTCTTTAGGAATGTTCATATTGTCTTCCATAATGGTTGGACCAATCTACCATTTCTACCAAGAGCGTATAGGGTTCCCTTTTATCCATACCCTTGCCAACATTTGTTATCATTTGTTGTTTTTATAATAGCTATTTTAAGGGGTGTGAGGTGGCATATCAAAGTCATTTTAATTTGCAGTTTTCTGGCGATTAGTGATGTTCAGCACCTTTTCATCTGTGTGTTGGCCATTTTTATGTCATCCTTGGAGACATTTCTACTTTTTTCCATGGACATTTTAAAATCAGGTTACATTTTCTCTTGCTATTGAATTCTATGAGCTCTATATAAATTTTTGATATGAACCCCTTGTCAGATACATGGTTTGCAAGTATTTTTTCCACAACATGAAGGTTGCTTTTTTGTTTCCTTTGCTGTGAGAGGCTTTTTAGTTTGATGCGATCTTATTTATTTAATTTTGCTTTTGTAACCTGAGATTTTGGGGTGACGTCTACAAAACTGGTGCCAAGGCCAATGTCAAAAAGATTTTACCCCTGTGGTTTTTTTTCTAGGAAATTTGTGAGTTCAGTTCTTCTGTTTAGATATTTTATCCACTTTGAGTTGATATTTGTATATGGTATACCATAAGGATCTAGTTTACTTTTTTGGCTTGTGACAATACAGTTTTGCCAGAAATATTTATTGAAGAGATTATCCTTTACGCATTGTGTCCTCTTGATGTCACGTTAAAAATTAATTGACCATATATGTTAGGATTTATTCCTGGGCTCTCTATTCCATTTTGTGAGTCTATGTGGCTGTTTTATATCAATACCATACTATTGTGATTACTCTACCTTGTAATATCATTTTAAGACAGAAAGTATAATAACATAATTTTAAATCAGAAAGTGTGATGTGATGCCTTCAACTTGTACATTTTTCTCAGAATTACTTTGGCTATTCCGAGTCTTTTGTTGCCCCGTAGAAATTTTAGAATTGTTTTTTTCTACAAAAATGCTACTGTTTATGTTGTTATTTGTCTGTAGAAATGCCACAAAAATGTGTATGTTGATTTTGTATTCTGCAACTTTAGTGACTTTATTCCTAACAGTTCTGTTTGTTTGGTGAAGTCTTTGCAGTTTTCTACTTATAAGATCAAGTCATCAACAAAGAAGGATAATTGTATTTGTTCCTTTCTGAGTTGAATACTCTTTGTTTCTTTTTTCTTGTCTAATTGCTCTTAATAATACTTCCAGTACTGTGTTGAATAGAAGTGGCAAGAGTGGGTGTCCTTGTCTTATACCAGACCTTAGAGAAAGAGCCTTCAGCTTCTCTCCATTGACTGTGATGTTAGTTGTGGGTTTTTCATAAATAGCAGCAACTATTATTATACTGAGCAACTTGCATTCTATACTGTTAAGAGTATTTATCAAGAAAGGATGTTGATCTTTGTTGAATGCTTTTTCTGCATTAATTGAGATGACCGTGTGGTTATTATTTTCCATCAGCTGAGATGATGTAATGACATAGATTCAGTTCCATCTGTTAAACCAGCCTTATATGCCATGGATGAATCCCACTCGATCATGGTATTTTCGTATGTTGTTGAACACTACTTGCCAATATTTTGTTGAGCAATTTTGCATCCATGTTTATCAGAGATATTGTCTTGTGGTTTTCTTATGATGTATTTGTCTGGCTTAGGTATCAAGGTGATGCTGGTCTCATAAAATATGTTAAAAAGTATTTCCTACATCTCTGCTTTTTGAAAGGATTTAAGAAATATTGGTATTAATTATTTTTTGAAAGCTTAGTAGAATTTAGTCTTAAATCCACCGGATCCTTACATTTTCTTTGTTGAGACGTTTTTAATTACTAAATGAACTAGAAAAAGAAACTCAACTCAAATGCAGAAGAAAGGTAAAGGTTAGAAAAAAATTAAATCATGTAGAAAATAAAAATCCATAGACAAAATTAGCAAATTGAAGACTTTGTTTTGATTACTACTTCAATGTCTTTGTTTGTTATTTAGTCTGTTCAGACTTTCTACTTTTCCCTGATTCAAACTTGGTAGGTTTCATTTTTCTAGAAACTAACCAATTCCCTCTAGGTTATCAAATTTGTTGGCATATGATTGTTCATAATGTTTTTTATGATCCTTTTAATTGCTGAGATATTTGCTGTAATACCTTCACTTTCACTTCTCATTTTATGTATTTGAGTCTTTTCTCTTTTTTCTTAGTTTAGCTGAGTTTGTCAATTTTTTTTTTCCAAAAAAACACAAACTCTTCAAATTGCTACTTTTGTCTATGGCTTTTTATTTTCTATATGATTTATCTCTTTTCTAATCTTTATCCTTTCTTCTGCTTTTGAGTTCTTTTTCTAGTTCCTTGAGGTGTAATGTAGCCTATTTATTTAAAATATTTCTTCCTTTATAATGTAGTTTTCATTATTATAAACTTTCCTTTGAGTACTGTTTTTTGTTCCTGTCATAGGTTTTGGTATGTTGTGTTTCAACTGCTGTCATTTCTTTCAAAGTATATTTAGATTTTCCTTTTGATTTCCTTTTTGACCCATGGTTATTCAGAATCATGTTGTTTAATTTACATATATTTGTGAATTTTCCAAAATTTATCCTGTTTTTGATTTCTAATTTTATAGCACTGCGTTCAGAAACAATACCTGATATTATTTAAATCTTCCTAAATGTATTAAGACTGTTTTGTGGTTTAATATATGTTCTATTCTGGATTATGCTTCCTGTGGATAGAAAAGAATGTGCATTCTGCTGCTGTTGGATGGAAAGTTCTATACATGTATGTTAAGTCTGTTTTGTCCAAAGTACAGTTCAACTCCAGTATCTCCCTGTTAATTATCTGTCTAGATGTTCTGTCTACTGTTGAAAGTGATGTATAAATAGCCTCCAATTATGGTGTTGCTACCTATTTCTTCCTTATGGCCATTAATATATACTTTCCTTATTTAGATGTTGGTTGCTATAAAGAAATATCTGAGACTGAGTAATTTACATAGTAAAAAGGTTTAATTGGCTCATGGTTCTGCAGGCTGTACAGGAAGTGTAGTGCCAGCGTCAGCTTCCGGAGGACTTCAGGGAGCTTTTACTCATGGCAGAAGGTGGAGCAAAAGCAGGTGCATCACATGGTGAAAGCAGAAGCATGAAAAAGGGAGAGTGGGGCTTAAGGTGCCACACACTTTTAAATTACCATATGTTGCATGAACTAAGATCGAGAGATCACTTATCACCCCGGGGATGGTCCCAGGCATTAGTGTAGCATCCACTCTTATGATCCAAACATTTCTTACCAGGTCCCACCTCCAAAATTGGGAATTACATTTCAACATGAGATTTGGGTAGATAAAATATTCAAACTATATCATTCTGCCCCTGCCTGCCTCAAATCTCATGTCCTGAGATTGCCAAATACATTCATGCCTTTGCAATAGTCCCACATTGTACTAGTCCGTTTTCACACTGCTGCAGAGAACTACCTGAGCCTGGGTAATTTATAAATTGTGATGCTTTCAAACACTTTTCCTCATTATTTTGGATATTAGCACCTGAATCCCTTTTAGTTATGAAAATATCATAAGCAGATTGTTGCTCCACAAACCACTTGACTTCCTCTCCTGGAAAAGCTTTTTCTTTCCCTGACACTTGACCAGACTTTACATTTTCCAAACTTGTATGCTCTGCTTCCCTTTTAAATGTAAGTTCCAACTTTAAGTCATGCCTTTCCTGCTATATCTGAGCATAGGCTGCTAGAAATAGCGAGATCACACCTTAAAAGCTTTTCTGCTTAGAAATTCTTCCCACCAAATACCTTAAATCATCATTTTTTTAGCTCAAACTTTCACAGATCTTTAGGGAATAGATAGAATATAGCCAAGTTTTTTTGCTAAGGCATAACAAGGGTGACCTTTGTTCCAATTTCCTACATGTTGCTCATTTGCATCTGAGACCTTAGCAGCCTGGACTTCACTGTTCATTTTTGGTCACAACCATTTAAGGAGTCTCTAAGAAGCTGCAAATTTTCCCTCATCTTCCTGTCTTCTAAGCTCTCCAGACTGTTTAACCTCTGCCTGTTACCCAGTTCCAAAATTACTTCCACACTTTTAGGTATCTTTAAAGCAATGCCCCACTTCGGATACCAATTTTCTGTAGTAGGCTGTTCTTGCATTGAAATAAATAAATATCAGAGACTAGGTAATTTATAAAAATGTTAAATGGCTCATGGCTCTGGAGGCTGCACAGGAAATATAGCAGCAGCATTGGCCTCTGGGGAGACCACAGAGAGCTCTTACCTAGGACAGAAGTTGAAGCAGGAACAGGCCCATCGACTGGTGAAAGCAAGAGCAAGAAAGAGAGACAGAGAGAGTTGAGGGGGGGATGCCACATACATTTAAACAACTAGATCTCACGTGAACTCAGAGTGAGAGCTCACTTTTCACCAAGGGAATGGATCAAGACATTCATAAGGGAACTGCTCCCACGATCCAAACACCTCCCACAGGCCTTGCGTCCAACATTGAGAATTACATTTCAAAATGAGATTTGGACAACAACAAATACCTAAACCACATCAGTTGTTCTGATGTTGGGTGCATCTATATTTATAATTGTTACATCTTCTTGATAAATTGAGCTCTTTCTTATTAGATAATAACCTTCTTTTTCTTCTTGGCATAGTTTTTGACTTGAAGTCTATTTTATCTATCGTAGGTATAGACAGCTTTGCTCTCTTTTGTGTGTTATTTTTATGGAATGCCTTCTTCTATCCTTTCACTTTCAACCTTTATGTGTCCGTAGAGCTAAAATATGTCTCTTGTAGCAGCATATTATTGGACATGCTTTTTTAAATTATTCATTTAGCCAGTTTGTGTCTTTGGATTGAAGAATTTAGTCTGTTTACATTCAACATAATTATGGATAGGTTAACACTTAACTATTGTCATTTCATTCATTGCTTTCTGATAATTTTGAAGATCCTTTGTTTTTTTCCCTTTCTTTCTTAATGATTACATTTTTGGTTTCTTGATTTTCTGTAGTGCAAAGTTTGATTCCTTTTTCTTACGTTTCTGCTATAAGTTTAATTTGCTTTGTGGTTATCATGAGGCTTACATTAAATATGGTATAGTTAAAATAAACTATTTTGTGCTGATAACAACTTAACTTTCATCACATACAAAAAGCTCTAGACTTTTACTCTCTTTCCCATAATTTGTTTTTGATGTCACGATTCAATTTTTTATATTTTGTATTTTTAACAACTTAATGTAGCTATAATTATTTTCAGCTGTTTTGACTTTTAACCTTCACATTCAGTATATAAACGGTTTATAGATAAGCATTATAATATTGGAATATTTTGAATTTGACTATATATTTACCTTTACCAGTGTATTTTACACTTTCACATTAGTAATTAGCATTTTTCTATGTTTGCTTTAAGAAATCCCTTAAGCATTTCTTGAAAGGCTGATGTAGTGGAGATAAATTCCATCAGATTTTGCTTCTTTGGGAAAAAACTTTTTTCATCATTTCTGAAGGACAACCTTACTTGACATAGTGTTCTTGGCTGGCTTTTTTTTTTTTCCTTTCAGGACTTTGAATATGTTATCCCACTCCTTCCTGGCTTACAAGATTTCTGATGAGAAATCTGCTGATTGTCTCATTCCCTTATATGGGACTTCATACTTTTCTCTTGCTGCTTTTAAAATTCTCCCTGTCTTTTATTCTTAACAGTTTATAATGTGCCTTAGAGAGGAACTCTTTGGGTTGAATTAGTTTGGGAAATTTTGAGCTTCATGAATCTGGATATTCATATATCTGTCAAGACTCGGGAACTTTTCAGCTATTATTTCATGAAATAAGCTTTCTGTCTTTTCGTTGTCTATTCTCCTTCTGTAATATTTATATTGCAAATGTTTGTTCACTTACTGGTGTCCCATGGGTCTCACAGCTGTCTTTGCTTTTCTTCATTCTTTTTTCTTTTTTTTCCTCTGATTGGGTAAAAGCAAAAGACCTATCTTCAAGTTTATAGATTCTATCATCTGCTTGATCTATTCTGCTGTTAAAGATCTTTATTACATTTTTATTTCATTTATTAAAGTGTTTAGCTTTATGATTTATGTTTAGTTTTCTTATGATATTTACCTCTTTGCTGAATTTCTCATTCAGATCATTGGTTGTTTTCTCATATTATTGAATTGTATGTCTGTGTTATCTCATATCTCACTGAATTTTCTTAAGATTATTATTTGGAATTACTTTTCAAGCAATTTATAAATTTCCTTTTCTTTGGGGTCAGTTACTGGAGAATTAATATGTTTCTTGTCAAGCCTAAAGAACTGTTAGCCAAATAAACCTCTTTTCTTTATAAGTTACCCAGCCTCTGGTATTATTTTATAGTGATGTAAGATTTACTGAGTTACCAAATACACATTAACTGTCTCATAATTCCAGCTTGCATATACATGGGAGCCAACTGAGTTTATTCTCATTCCACTTCTTAAACAAATAATTACTAGGAAAGAAAGTTAAAGGTATGTAGCATGGGCTAGTGGTGGAGTGATATAATCTAGAATGTCACATAAAGCTGTACTGAACTAGTTTCATACAGTATCTGGAATGAGACAGATGAAGTCTAGAGTATCGGAAGTGGTTAAAAGAAGTCATCAACAAAATATGCCCCTAGCAGCATTTGGATTTATCATGTCATCCATTATATCTAGCTATTATTCTATTCTATGGAGCCTCAAGTTTTATGAGTGAGGGGGCATACAAGGCCAGACCATTGCAGAGTCAGTATAGATATTGGTCAAAAACAATCTCTGCAAAGTGGTAATGTGGAAATATTCGTGAGAAAGATATAGAGCCAGAGCTATTGGAGATATTTTGTCTTTACTGTAAAAGATCATATCCTTACTCTCTAACTCAGTCCATACTTCAGCTCAACTGTGGGGTTTGCAACAGAACATCATTACCCAACAAAGTTTGTAGAAACACTATTGGGTTGGCTTGATTGCATAGCCCAGATGCAGGGAAGACTGCATATTATCTTGGGCCCTATTTGAAATAAGCAGTCTTTGGAATCAGCAATAAATAGGCTAGATCAGTAGATCTAAGTGAGGTGTAAATGGCCCTCCAAATGCAGATAATTCCACCAAATTTGCCTATGAGTTATAAAAGAAACTGTTTAAAAAGAGAAAAGGGATGTCATATGATACCTCATACCCTTAAACTAAAATATTCACTTGTCTTTTTTTTTTTTTTTACTTCGAACATAATTTAATAAGGCATCAAGCATACTTCCCAATCCTTGCTCACCTGATCCAATTGAAAGAAAATTATCAATATTGTGCACCAATATGACAACATTACATCTGCAGAATGTCAAGATAATTCTGTTTATCAGAGCCTTTACAGAACTGGTCACTACATTAGTGGACGAAATAAAAGTCAGATAAGGCCAACAAGTTCTGAAGTGATGTATAAATGGTGTGCTAAATAAGCCAGATGCAAATAACAGAACCTGAAGAACAGAGCATGTGGGGTTTCTATTGCTGCCTTTAAAAATTCCCGGCCAGGCGCGGTGGCTCAAGCCTGTAATCCCAGCACTTTGGGAGGCCGAGGCGGGTGGATCACGAGGTCAAGAAATCGAGACCATCCTGGTCAACATGGTGAAACCCCGTCTCTACTAAAAATACAAAAAATTAGCTGGGCATGGTGGCGTGTGCCTGTAATCCCAGCTACTCAGGAGG
>NW_016107337.1:9731839-9745095 GCF_001604975.1 Cebus imitator
TTTAACACAAGCCCCATTATTAATTCACTATTTGCATGGGTTGGAGGTCTGGGCACACAGTGGTTCAGCTCGTTTCTCTATTCTGGGTCTCGCAGATGAAAATAAGATTTATCTTTCTTTCTAGAGCTTCTAGAGAAGAATCTTCTTCCCAGCTTAGGCAGATTGTTGTTAGACTTCAGTTTCTCGCAGTTGTAGGGCTGAGGTTTATATTTTCTCAATGGCTTTCAGGAAAGGGTTGTTCTTACCTCTCAGAGCCTTTTTCTAGTCTTTGCACATTCTGTCTACATCTCAGAACCAACAAAAGTACATCAAATGTTTTTCACACTTCGAACTCTCCTACTCCCACTTCTACTGCATCTGTCTTTTTTCCTGTTCCTCCACATCTCTGACCCCAGCTGAAGAAAAGTCCTTTGGCTTTTAAGAATTTATATGATTAGGTTGGGCCCAGGCATATCATCCAGGATAATCTCCATATTTTAAGGTTCATAACCTTTATTACATCTGCAAAATCTTTTTTGCCATATAATATGACATTGTTATGGGTCCCAAAAATCAGGGCATGGACATCTTTGTTAGGGGGCATTATCCTGACTACCATGCAGAGCCTTGTATTAAAAACCACTGAACACAAGCAGAAAATATAAAACATTTAAAATATCTAAGTAAATGTTCTTTGTAGGCGGCTTTCACATGCCAGTTGTGGCATGGACATGAGAGTAAAGGCTTATTTTAAAGCACTCAAATGAAAAAAAAAGTCATATAAAATTCATCAATGAAACCAAAGTATCACCCACCTCAACTTTTAAAATCCATTCTTTTTCCTTTGTGTTCCTTTCTCAGTTAAAAACATAGCATTCCAAATTCTCTTATTCCAAATCAAGCACCTTGTGGTCCTCATTATTACCTTCTTTTTTAACTTTCCCACAAATAGTAATCCAACCTATCATGTTACTTTTTCTTTTGCCACATACCTCTTTCATTAAATCTAACTGAAAAAATTGAAATGGTGGTGTTACTGTTATTTATTTGCTGTGTAATGTATCAACTCAAATTCTAATGTCTTAAAACAATGATTAGATATTTGCCAAATGATACAATTAGGGAAGGGTGTGGTAAAGATGGCTGATCCCTGCTCCAGCTGTTATTGTTGGGGCAAGAAAGTGCATTATGCCCTTTCTACTTGCTTAGCACTTCAGCTTGGATTGCTGAAACAGCTAGAACCCAGATGTGCATATTTGTCTCTTCATGTGTTCTACCTACATCACTAGAATTGGCATGGACTTCCACACAGCTTGGTGTTTGGGTACAAAGAAGAAGCATTTCAAGAAAACAAGGTTCAATGGGAAGCACTTATCAATGTATCATTTATATCACACTTTCTATTGTCTCTTGGGCCAACCCTAGTCATGTGGTCAAGCTCAGAATAAAAAAAGGAGAGGAATCTATAAGTTAATCACTAATAGGAGGCATTGTTCATTACAGAGGAGGGCACACAAAAGTAAAAGTGTACCACAATGCATTCTATTGCTCCTAGGGGTTTATTTTCCTCCCACATACAAGTTATAATCTCCTTCCCCCTACCAAAACATGCAAAATCTCATCTAATTTTGGCACAAGGCTTTGGGTCAAAGAAAAGAATTTTGTTATCTAAATTGGGTCCAGGTGTGGATAAGAATCCTTTGGTATGGTTCCTTTCTATCATAACAGTTGTAAACTAGAGATAAATCGTATTCTTCAGTATGCCTAAAATACACTGGTAATTTAGGGACTGTAAAGCCACAGTAGACACTACCTCTCAAAAGAAGAGAGAGTGGGAGCTAAACAGCAGCCTCTGGTTCTTAGCAATTCTGAAATTTTGGTAGGCACATATATATCACTAGCTCTCTGCTTAGGGCTCAGTTTTGCTCCCTTCACAGCTTTGGCTCAGTCTTTTGGGGTCTTGGATTTACCCTCTGAGTTTCTTTATTTCTTCTTTTTTTTTCAAGAAGAAATGGAGCATATTTTAGGCTGAGAGCTTTCTCAATATTCTTCCTTCTCACAGGAGAGGGTTTTCTTTTTTAACTGTCTCAGAACTTTTAGTCCAAACTGGTAGTAGTTTCACCAGTACAGTTTTCTTAAGACCTTGTGATTGAGGGTGCTGTGACCGAGATCCTGAGGATTTTTAGAAGCTTCTTTATCTTTCTCTAAGGTAAATCTGTAAGCCTTTGTGGGACCTCAAAAAGTGCCCTTCACTATCCCCCTATGCTTGATGTTTACTGCGAGGTCATGTGCTACTGGCAGCACCCAGAACTTGATCATTACCTGAGTTAACTTCTAACTTTGAGAGCAGTTTTCTGGGAAACTCGAGGTATAAGGGAAAAAAATTGCGTTTTTAACACAGCAAGTCATATCTTTTCTGTATTTCCTTTAAATTTTGCTTTAACTCTGAGTTATTATTTCTTTAGCTCTTTGCCCTTTTTTATTTTATGATAGGAAGATTAAAAGCATCTAGTAGGCACTTTCAATATTCTTTCTATAAATCTTAGCCAGACTTATTAATACTTTCATGTTTCTGCAGGTGACAGTGTCACTAATTGTTCTGTAATACATAGCTTGAATACTTTTACTCCAGCCCTATTATTGCTAACCTGTAGTAATTTTATCTATGCTCCTCAGCCCTTCACCTATTACCTGGTACAAAAATCAAATGCCTTGTAGTTTAACATTTTGTTTTGATAGAACTCTACTTCTTGGTTCCAATTTCTGTTACTGTATAAAAAACCACTTTGAAAACTAATGGCTTAACAAAATAATCATTTATTTGTTCATTATTCTTGGCTAGATTGGGAAAGCTTGTCTGTGTTTTACATGGTATCTGTGAAGTGTTGAATGGTACATGAGACCTTCTTATATATCTGGTGTCTTACCTGAATAGAGTGACTGAAGTCAATCTGGGAACCTCTGTTTCTCTCTTCATATGGCTTTTTAATGTCTTACACAAGGCTTGATCACTGGGCTTCAAAAAGGAGTATTCCAACAAGACAAGCCTTACCATGAAAATGCTTATTGAGGTTTCATTTTCATTATGCTTTCTCATGTCCCATTGACCAAAGCTAATATTTCTAGGCACATGATTGGTCTCAAAATCAATGAGGGAGAATACACAAAGGCGTAGATTTCAAGAAGCTTAGTTGGTTGGGGACCACCAAAATAAATGTCTGCCACAAGATTCTTTAAAAATTTTCTCTCCTTCAATCTCTCCTCCATGATCCATTCTCAAATTTCCTACTAGAGTGTTCCATTTTTGTTTTTATAAAATAGAGATCATATCCAAACTGTATCATTTGAATAATATATGATAGATTGAAGAGTTGTTTATGTACATATTCTCATTAACATAAAATTTTTAAGTTTCAGATAAATTGTCATTTTATGGCAATCAAACACTAGGATCTGAAGTGTGTAATTTCAGTTATAATTCTTCATTTAAAAAAATTAAAAATAACAACTAATGAGCAGGGAGCACTTATTACATGTCAAACACCATGATAGGTGATATATATGCATTATATACAATGAGGAAAATAAAGCTATGAGATGAAACAACTTAACAACATCAGTCAGTTGGTAATATACGGGACCTGGGACGCCAATCTAAGCTTCTTTGTTTCTAGGGAACAACACAATAACTATTTAAATGATATCACACACTTTGTTTTTATTTTGCTACTTCCTCCTAAATGCTTCTATTCTACACAATGATATGTATATTCAAAATCTTCTATAAGCCATAGTTTCATTTCTCAATGTCTTTCACTATTCAACAGACACACAGACAATTCCCTGACTCTGTACTATCACTCATGTTCATTTGTCCATGAAATGGATTTTCTTTACCTGAAGTTAGGAAATTCTCCTTATTTCTACCATCTCAAATATCAACAGTTCCCTGTATTTCCTCAACAACCCATATGTTGTCCTCTTCTCCTATATCTAAGATGACCATATATTCTGGTTTGCTTATCCTTGTTTACTCCTATTGTTTCAATGTAACTATCAATAGCCCACTTTCCACTCTCAAGAGTGCATAGTTTGAGATGATAATTCTTCAAATCTTATTCTGACACCTTGAGAGTACATTATTAATATTTTTATTAGAATATTTAAAAAACATGTGTGGTTTCTGTCTGTTTCTTCTACAATGTAAACTTTTTTGAATACATCTTTTATTACTATTTATGCCTCCTAGGCCTGTTACAGTGCCAGTGCTAAAAATGTTTCTTCAGTAAATGAAAGGTAAGAATGTTCAGAATAATAAAATCATTTCCATATTCCAGCAAAACTAGTAACAATAATTTCCATATAACTGATCATTATACTTGAAAACAACCAATTCACACACACACAAATCATTGAATATTAGAAAGTATTGTGAATTGATCTTTCAGTAAATTGGACATTTATCAATTTGCTTTTAAGCAAATAGGTATTCTATAAATTGATTCTTAGTAAATTTACTAATGCTTTCCTTGCTTAATAGCCTTAGAAGAGTCAACCTATATAATTGAAGCACATGATTCTGTGTAGTTTGCTTTGTAGGAAAAACAAATTAAGCTGTGCATAATTGAGTTCTTTACAGTTATTTTTGTCAAGAGAACAAATAACAATCACTTTTTATTTTCTTCACCCTTTTAGATTTCAAAAGTCTTGTCTGCCTAATCAATGCTATTTTTAACAAAAAAAAAAAATGGAAAAATATAAACTTTATCTTAATACCAAAACCATTTTGAAAGTCATCCAGAATTTAGGAAAAGCCTGAAAGGTGTGCAAGCATTATATTTTGCTCCTGGTTCCTGCTGCCTATTCAAAGCATTTCTTTTCATGTGTTAATTCAATAGAAAAGAGACTAGGCATCAAGTCTGTCTCTCTAGTACCAACTACACACTGAGAATGTGATAAATGTATTTATTCATTTTAACCAAATTCTACCACAACAAAACAATTTAGAGGCCCCATGGAGTCTATCATAATGGGATTTTACCTGCACTTTGATTGAATTAAAACATCCTATGTAGAAATCAGCCATTTAAACATCCTCTGCAAAGACCTGAATCATAATGTTTTTCTCTGAAGGAGCACATTATTTACTGAAGTTATAGACAGAGACTAATTAATCCACATTTTGGATGGTCCCACTGCTGGTTTCTGACAATGTGCTCTGCATCCCACCATTCGCATAATTCCTTCCATAGAAAGCCCATATGAAATTTTCTAAGCAGGAATCCACATGAATTTCCTGGAAACAGCTCAGACTTTTCATTATGCCTCTGATGTTTATAGGAGGATTATTTTTTTCATATTACTAACTACCATGTATTTAGAATTAGAAATTTGTTTACACAATTTTATTTCATTCATTTACCCTTCTTCCCAAAATGCATTTTAATAAAGATAGTAAATACCATGTGATTATTTTATAAAGTCATAGCATCAACTAAAAGAGAATATAATGATAATCAATCACCAGAAAGCCATCTCATTATGATTGTTATAGAAGTTTTGCCTAAGGCAAAGCCAGGAGCTTCATTTATTTCAAAGAGATAAAAACAAGTAAATATGCACATTTTGCATTAAATATTATTATGCAGTTGAGCTCTATGAGAGATGGAGAGGAAATTTATATTCACATGTACATTCTCTCTAACCTTTGAGACTTCCTAGTGACCACAGGGACACTGTTATGCTAGCTATTCTGCAAGTCTAACAGCAGCTCAGTCTGAAGAGCCAATGATTGCACACATCTTTGAAATAACATCAGATTTTCATGTGACAAGTCATTGCTATTATATGTTATTTTTTTAATTACAAAGCTGATGAGTTTAAGTCAACATATTTCTTTCCCACTCCTTCTGCTTGTCAGCTGTAGCTGGATTGATAAAATGCAAATGAACAAATCATTAACGAGTACTGGTTATGAATCTCTCAGGCAGTTCAGGACCCTATCAAATCCTGCACCTATTACTTTGTGTGATTGATGTACTATTGTAAGTGATTGTTCCTGATCTTATTAAATCTTATTGATTTTTTTCCCAGTTTCTATTTTATGCAGGGCCAGGCTTGGACTATTATGAATGTTGCTGAACACTGTTAATCAAGCTTACATAGCTATTTTGATGGCAAACAATTAGAACTCTGCAGCTTTACCTTGCAATTAGCTTCAGGGATATGGACCCTCGCACCGTAATAATGAAAGAGGCCTCCTTTAAGCACGGTAATGAGATTTACAATTATGACCCCAAATAACCTCTGAAAAATCACCAATCTACAAATTTAGATGTGTTTATCAATGATTTTCTCCCTTTTCTATAAAAATAAATTTGAGAATATTTCTCAACAATAACATTTCCTAGCAAAATCATTCTTCCCATCCTTGTAACATATCACTAAGTGTAAACATTTCTGATTATATGGAATTGCTGTTATAAACACTTGACCAACAAATGCCTAAACAGATTTTTTTACACTATTAAATACTTTCTCAAATAAGCGCATAATATTTTATATTTTCCAAATACAACTATGGAAACTTTTAAATAAAATATGGAATGCAAGTATTGTTTCTTTTTTCATTAGTTGGTTTATCGACTTGGCAACTTTTATTAAGCATCTACTATGAATATAGTA
The DNA here is from genome assembly GCF_001604975.1 of Cebus imitator. NCBI lineage: Eukaryota > Metazoa > Chordata > Mammalia > Primates > Cebidae > Cebus > Cebus imitator. The sequence continues at coordinate 9,738,503 of NW_016107337.1, forward strand.
CTGTGGCAGAATCTGTGAATCATATAAAAATAGTTGAACATTACTTCCTGCTCTTTACTACTCCTCTATAATATTACAAACGTATAAATTAATAGTGTTTGAACATCAGTGTCAATGTAGTTTCATTTAAACAGCTGAAAGAATCTTATGGATAAATTCTATTTCTAATCTCTGCATTCCTCAAGTGCAAATTTATTTTTATTCCTTACAACAAAATACATCATTTCCTTATTTATTTATTTATAATGCAATATCTAGAGAGATTTTTCTTATTCAGCCACATCTTTTCCTCTTGACAGTTGGGAAAAGATACATATCTTTACCTGTTTTCTCAGCAATTTTTTTATTCTCATGCCCACCTTCTCATTTGCCTCACTGTGCTAATTTTATCTCTCCTGTTTATAATTACCTTCTTTCTACTGACTCTTTTTTTTTTTTCTTTTTTGTAGCAAGAACAGGTTACCTACTCCCTACAACAAACTAATCAATTAACTAACCACTCCAATCTGTATTTGTTGGTAATTTTATATAACTAAATGTTGTTCCAATTGTTTTTGCCAAAGTTCTGCTATCAAAGTTTGACAACTGTGGCCTCCACAGCAAAGCAAATGACATTTTGAAAAACAGCTCTGTTGATAAAAGCTAGAAATAAAATGTTTAACTTCCAGAGTGTTTAATCGTAAGAAAAGTGTTAAGACAGACCTCTCCAATCTTGGAGGCTCATTCTATGTAAGACATGGGGTGAGGTTGATACAGGGTCAGAGTGGTGATAAAATTCAGGGATATTAGTTGCCCACAATTACTAGCACCTGGTCTATTACAGCCTGGCCTGCATGACTCCCAATTAAACAAACAGCCAGTCTGATTTTAACTTCCTTATTTTTCTTAGTGGTAGCTTGCAGTGAGAAGTGAAAAGGGCAAGACAGTCGTTTTAGAGACAGAAAGCAGAGGATCTGAGATCTTGTCTACAACCACTTATAAGCTGGGTAACATTAGCTAAATTACCCTTCTGAGCCTAAGTTTACTCATCTGATATTTTGAACTCATCAAAAGCTATCTATTGTCAAGAATTAGAATAATCTATCTCGTACTACATATGACCATGAAATTGCCACCTTACTTACACCATCTTCCCAAATAATATGCCTCTGCTTGCTTTGAGAGAAATAGACCTCATAACCTCTACCCACCTACACATTGTCAATGCTAATTAGATCAGGAGAGACATTTGACCCAAGTTTGAGCCAAACAGAAATTCTTACTTTCTTCTCTCTCTTATTTGAACACAAGAAGAGTTTACCAGTATTTTGTAGTAAAACTTGTAACCTATAAAGTCAAAGTTAGGGTTTTCATCCATGCAAATTAAAGCTAAATGCAAGTGGAAATTGTGGGGAAACATTTGGAAAGCCTGCCAGTACACAACAGAGACTGGTGTAGATGTGCTATAAAAACAGGTTAAGACACCTTAGTGAGAGAGAGAGAGAGAGACGGAGATTTCGTGTGCAAGCACACCCAAGTGAACAGTGCCCTGGTTCTTGATGTTCTCCAGTTCCCGTGAAAACCAACTATATTTTAATGGCATGAAACTTTATAATATTAATCTTTCTTACATGTGCTGTTTGTTGTTGTTTGAGTTAATTGGAGTGTTAATCTAATGAGTGACCGCTTCAGTTATTTATCTGTTTGGTGAGGATTTATGATGACATATTCTAAGCTCTGAAAAGCAGCAGTACAGAAATCAGACAAAAACCTTGCCTGTAGAAATTGTAATCGCAGTTCCTCTGTTACAATATCCCTTTCTCAAAACTTTGGAGTAATTTCTGTCAGTTTTAACTTTCTTATGCAGCTGATGAAAAACGCTTGGAGATTCTTTCTTATAGATATTTCCTGTTCTTTCCACTGACTCTCACCTTGGCCAGATTCTCATGGGAGTATATGCACCCATTGAAACAGATCTCCGTATCTTTTTTTATGATACTACTCCGGGCTGTCTTGCAAACTTCTAGACAAATCTTCATGAAGACAGACTTGGACCACATTATTTCCCTGTTAAAATAATTGCCAAATTCTCACTTATTCATAACCAAATTCAGTTTTAGTAAAAACTCACTAGCATTAACCCATTTTTTTCCAACTAGATCACCTACCAGCTTCTAAATTATTGGCTTTACATTATTCATATTATATATAGTGCCACACTTGTCTCTCTGGGTTATACTTATACTCCACTTCTTTCCTAGAATTCACATCTCTGTTTGAATTTTAATTTCCTTCCAGAACTCTGTTTTCTGAGTTAGAATCATAGCCTGCTCATCTATCAGTCATATAACATTGGGAAAGTTATGTAACCAACCTGTACCTCCATTTTCTTATCTACCTGTAAGAGTGCTTCCCTCATAAACTATTATTATTTTAATATTACAGTAGACAGCCTCTAAGATGATCCCAGTAATTCTTGGTTTTCTCATATTCACACCCTTGTGTAATGTTATCCTCTTTATAATGGTCTGAATTTTTAGACTTCCTTCTAGTGAATAGAGTATGGCAGAACTGAATGGATGTCGCCATGAGATTAAGATGCAAATGACTATGGCTTCCATTTTGGGTGTTATCTTTAGTTCTCCCTTGGATTATTCACCTGGAGAAAGTCAGCTTCCATGTCATGAGTGCTGTGGAAAGGCCCACATGAGTGAACTTGGAAGAAGATCTCCTGAGGCCTGGCAACAACAAAATAAGCTTGTAAAAGTATGCTCCTCAGCCCTGCCTGATCTTTGAAAGGACAGCTGCATGGACCAACTCATAATTTGACTGCAACCTTATGAGACAAATGGAGCCAATGGAACCCAACTAAGCTGTACCTAGATTACTGATGCACAGAAACGGTAAAATAACAAATGTTCATTGTTTTAAGCTAATAACTTTGGGTAAAATTTGTTACATGCAACAGATGACTAGTAGAAGGATTAAATGAGATAATTCATGTCAAGAATTTAATATGTACCTAATAAGTGGTAACAATTAATTGAACTGCTAATAATATGGGCCACACTTACCTTTCCCTCTTTTGAATTTTCATAAAGTAAATATATTAATCTATAATAATCCTACAGCTATAATTTGATACCTTATGTTATTAAAGAAATTATATAGTATATACACATATTTATGTATACATATATGCTTATATGTGTATATATGTTTGCATACCTATATATTTATATGTGCATCATATATGTATGTGTGTATGTGGGGGATGTGTGTGTGTGTGTGTGTGTGTGTGTGTGTGTGTAGGTCTTTAAATTCAAGACTCTTTGGCTTTATCTTAAGCACTGAGTTAAGCCTATACAAAATGTGAATTTATTGTATGATGAATAAATTGATGCAAGATAGAATGACACACTTTGATCCATTAGCCTTGCTTTAAGAAAACTCTGCAAGCTGCAGAGTTGGTATTTCTGGAATCCATTTAGGGGTGACTGTGAATTGGGTCAAAGGGAATTAAACAGACGGAATTATCTGGTTTCATTTGAGTCAGCTGAGAAAATAGAAAGGACAAAGTCAGCAGTATATAGTCTTTAATTTTGGACAAAAATATATAATTAGGACCAATTTATATTATCAAAAATTGTTTCAAATAATAGTAAATGGTGAACCAGATACACTAATCTTGAAAGCTTATATAGGGTAGGAAGGATTTTGAATTGCTTTGTGTATGCGTTAATTGTTGTCAAAAGGCGAGACTATTGTTTATGTTCCTTTTCTCATCGTATCCATTAGTTTAAATATTACATGGTTGCACAAATTAAAGTGCTACAGACATTCAGTTAGAAACCTGGAGGCAAGTTTCTGACCTAAAAAGCACATAGATTTGGTAGACTGACAGATCTGGGCTCCAATCCAGGTTCGGTCACTTACTAAATTTGTGCCTTTGAGTAAATGATGTAAATTTTCTTAACCTTGGTTTCTCATTGTCTAAAATTGAGATAATAATATTTTGCTTGTAGAATTATTTTGGTGATTAAATCAGGTTATAAGTATCTGCTTCACAGACATCACTAGCCCTTTGCTCCTACTATATGTTATGCATGTTCATATAAACGATTCACATTAAAAAACACAAGTCAGTTAACTAAGTAGCAAATAACATGAAAATATCTCAGTTCAAAAATAATGTCTGATATCTAAGTATCTTTGACTGATTCAAAGTAGTAGTCCTTGAGTTCAAAATATTTCAAATAGTTTGAAAAATTGTGAGAAGTCTAGAACACTGGGAATGTAGGTTAACTGGGGAAGAGAAAGTAACGTGGCTACATATTCAACATCACCTTCATGGCCAGAAAGTTCTTTAGTTTCTGACTATCTAAACAGCCACCCTCATCTTGCCACATGGCTCCATGAACATTCTTCCCAAATCTACCTTCTTGATCAAAGAAGGTTAGAGGATGCCTGAGGAGAAGTGATAAGGGGTGAGTCTGGAAAAGGAGGGAGAGTCAGATTGGAAAGGCTTAAAGCCTTATTTTTGCCTCTCTGAGATAATCTGGGTTTTATTCTTTAGTCAATGAGAAATCAATACAAGTTTTAAATAATCAAGTTTACGGAAGATGGGGAGGTCAACTAGTGACAGAGCAGAGAATAGAGTAGAGACTAATGTAGAGGAAGATGCTTTGGAATTCACTGAACCATGGACTAGATTAAGGCAATGGGAAAGGAAAGAGGAGAAGAAGCAGACACAAAACCCAAGTGAGGGCCGCGCGGTGGATCACGCCTGTAATCCCAGCACTTTGGGAGGCCGAGGCGGGTAGATCACGAGGTCAAGAGATCGAGACCATCCTGGTCAACATGGTGAAACCCCGTCTCTACTAAAAATACAAAAGTTAGCTGGGCATGGTGGTGCGTGCCTGTCATCCCAGCTACTCAGGAGGCTGAGGCAGGAGAATTGCCTGAACCCAGGAGGCGGAGGTTGCGGTGAGCCGAGATCGCGCCATTGCACTCCAGCCTGGGTAACAAGAGCGAAACTCAAAAAAAAAAAAAACAAGTGATTCCTGAGGTCAGAAAAGAGGTGGAATCTACAGACTTTGTCAACTGAATGAGGAAGCAGAATATAAGATGATCCCATCAAGTTTTCTAGGATAATCAATTCCTGGGTTAATAGAGACAACATAATTAGAAAATAATAATACAAGAAATGAAAGAAAGTGATTTACAGCCAGGTGCAGTGGCTCACGCCTGTAATCCCAGCACTTTGGGAAGCCGAGGTGGGTAGATTCTGAGGTCAAGAGATCAAGACCATCCAGGCCAACATGGTGAAACCCTGTCTCTACTAAAAAATACAAAAAAATTAGCTGGGCTTGGTGGTGTGTGCCTGTAGTTCCAGCTACTCAGGAGGCTGAGGCAGAATTGCTTGAACTGGGAGGTGGAAGTTATAGTGAGCCGAGATCATGCCACTGCACTCCAGCCTGGAGCCTGGTGACAGAGTGAGACTCTGTCTCAAAAAAAAAAAAAAAAAAAAAAAAAAAGTAAAAAAAAAAAAAAAGAATTAGAATAAAAAAAAAAAAAAAAAAAAAAAAAAAATTTTTTTTAAAAAAAAAAAAAAAAAAAAAAAAAAAGAAAAGAAAAGAAAGTGATTTACTTGAAGCCTAAAGGAAATAAGTGGATAATAGGTTACATTTTAAAACAAGTATCTGTAGTTTGGTGTTTGGTGTGAGAGACACTAAATATTTTTTTTTTTACTAGTCAGGATAAAAGTACCAGGAAACCTATGTTTTCATAAAATAAAATAAAAAACTCTTTAAATGTTATAATAACTTAACCCACAACATGAAATCCTAAATTTAAGCAAACATTTAAATGAAACTTTTAATCAGATTAGTGTTATTGTTGCTACAAACTTCAAAAATTATTTGGTCAGTTCACTAATACTGTGAACTCATTCTTAGAACTCTTGGATATATTTTGAAATCATGTTTCTTCTGAAACATGCACACCAAATAACTGCTGAGTTTTGGTGAATCTTCAATAATCAGCATGAGTTTGTTGTGACTGTCTTCTGTTAAGTGGATGGCTTTTTAGTTATCTGGAATATAAGAACTTCAAACTCAAAATAACCTTGGGACTTGTAACTATTTCTGAGTAACATCTTAGATATTGCTACATTAAATGAGGCGAACAGCTATGCTTAGTTGATTCTCACCAAGTTTGCTCTTTGTGATACCTAAACAAAATAGATATTATTGTCTTTTCTTCTCTACAATATGGGGGAAAGTTTATTAGAGTTTTATGTATTATTCTTAATTTCAAAATGTTATTTTAATAATTGCTTATATCTACTATTACTTGATGGAGCAACTGTTATTCTGAAAGTGAGTGAAAACTTTGTCCATGAAACTCATGAAACAACAGGGTCCATTTCAACATTTTAGAAGCTTTTTGACTCTACTTTTTTAGAGTTTTTCATTCTATGTTTGGGACAAATATAAAGTGGGGCAAGCTTAAATCCTGAAATAAGAAATAAAACTTCTGGCTGGGCATGGTGGTTCATGCCTGTAATCCCAGCATTTTGGGAGGCTGAGGCAGGCAGATCACGAGATCAGGAG
>NW_016107337.1:9745369-9793645 GCF_001604975.1 Cebus imitator
CCAAGAATGTCCAAAATTACTTTTTAATTGTGGACACTTATGAATTTCTTTAACTATTACTTTGTACATGACCACCACCAGGAAATGAGGATATTGCATAAACTATAACTGAAAACTTTAGCTTCAAACACAATGTTGCTTCTGAGCCAGTCTCCCATTAACTTGTAGCTGTTGATTCAAATGAGCCCTAATCCAGCTCTGAATTTCCTTTCCTCCAGTTGCTCAACAACATAGCTATCTACTTTGTACAGAACTCCCTGTTTTTGGCTGAAACTAGGACACACACACACACACACACACACACACACACACACATGCATATATGAAAATATAAACATTTACTATATTTAAATGCATGCACATATATAAAATACATATTTAAGTGTATATAAATATATATGTTTATATTTAAATATATATGTATTTTAAAATCGTGATGAAAGAGAATCCAAAAAGGCCATGGAGATGAGGTACCTACCATCAAGTCTATTATCAAGTTGGAGAGAAAAATATATATCTAAGATAGCTAAGTAGCTATAGTAGTAAATGAATATTGATAAAATTTGGCAAAAATATGCTTATGAAGAACAGAGTAATCAGTTGATTAATTAATATAAATTATAAAAATGAAGAAAATTAAGGGAAATACCTCAAAGGTACTCTTTTAAGATAATGTGTTGTGATGGTTAATACTGAGTGCCAACCTGATTGGATTGAAGGATACAAAGTATTGATCCTGGGTGTGTCTGTGACAGTGTTGCCAAAAGAGATTAACATTTGGGTTAGTGGGCTGGGAAAGGCAGATCCACCTTTAGTTGTGTGGGCACAAGTTAATCAGTTGTCAGTGAACATAAAGCAGGCAGAAAAATGTGAAAAGGAAAGAACGGCCTAGCCTCCCAGCCTACATCTTTCTCCCATGCTGGATACTTCCTGCCCTTGGACATCAGACTCCAAGTTCCTCATTTCAGGGACTTGGACTGGATCTCCTTTCTCCTCAGCTTGCAGACAGCCTATTGTGGGACCTTGCAATTGTGCACGCTATTACTTAATAAACTACTCTCTCTATATATATGGTTCTCTAAAGGGACAGAACTAATAGAATATATCTATATAGAATAGATATAAATATATTCCATATAGATGTATTCTATTAGTTCCATCCCTCCAGAGAACCCTGACTAATACAGATTTTGGTACCAGGAGTGGCTCTAGAGGAACAGAATATTAAGGATAGAGTTATTTCATTGGTTTTGGGGTTTCTGGAATTGATTGATTATTATGGTTAGACCCAAAAATGCTAAGGACTCTACTTGTAATAGTATGGAAGACACTAATAGTCCTTGGTGTGAATTGTTTAGAGAGTTATGCAAAATAAATGCATTTGACACTCCTGATTCACTGCCCGTGAGAGGCAGGGAGTTTAAACTCCATACATAATGCCTTTGACCATGTGTGAAGAACCAAGGAACATAATGAAGCTGGTTGCTTGCTCCTAAGTTCAGTGGACAAAGTGATGAAAGAAAATGATGAACTCAGGGATTCTGTCTCTCAGTTTTAGAAGCAGATACTGAACTTCAAGTCTGCTAAGATTGCCCTGTGTAGGAGGGGCTGTGTAGGAGGACCCTGATGAAGCTGGGGACACTGAGTTTGTAAACTCTGATGAACCCTTTTTGCCAGAAGGAACAGCTTTTTTTTTTACCTTTATCTGATTAAAACTTTATTATTTTTTGTAACCAATATAGAAAATATTAGACAATATAAATGATAATATATAAACATCACTTATAATCCTAGTAAGCAGAGATAAATGTGCCTCTGTGTTTCCCTGTTTTGCATCTATAATTATAGAATTGTATGTAATTATTGTCTTTGTCTCTTAGTGGACTAAGAGATCATCCAGATGTGGTATGCCACCCAGACACCCTCTTTAGCCCTGAGACATTCATTCTCCAGCTACTGGGAGTGTTGGATCTACTGGCCTACACTGAGTGGTTGGTTCTTTGGGAATCATCCTCTGTTGAAGAGATTCCCTTGGCTGAATACCTTGTTCCAACTGTGCTATATACTTAAACAGTTCCCTCTGCCCAATCCCTCTTTTATTCCCCTAAAAGTGTTAATTCCAAGGGCAATTCTCAAAAGACTTCCTGTAACAGAATCTCTGTCTCAGTCTCTTTCCCAGGAAACCTCATCTAATATACTCTTCAAGTGATTTCTTTAATCTGTTTCCCTCCACTCAAAAATATTTATTATTAGCAGAGTAGAATTTCAAATTATGTGTAAAATGTTTTCAGTGACTCCATGGTCTTTTATTCCATGAGCACACTGTTCTCTATTACTGAAAAGTTAGGAAAGGAATTTAGGGTTAGAGATACGAGAGAACTGTGGGAAACAAAGACTCTGACATTGAGGCTGGAGGATGAAACAGGCGACTATAGGAAAGGAATCCATGTTTAACTTGACAAGAGCAGAGATTCTAAACAGCAAGAACAGTTAGCTAGGAAATGCAATTGACAGTGGAACACTGAAAGCGTAAGATAGCCAGATTTAGAATAATGAAAAGAAAGCAAATGACTTGTTGGAAAAAAAAAAAAAAAAGACTGGAGGTAAATTATTTTAGAGGATACAGGGAATTAAGTACAGTGGAGAAACCCTGGAGGCGAGGAAGTGGCTAGGTCTTTAGTACAATTATGCAGATGAGACACCTTGGATGCTGGGAATAAAGTGTTGGCTATTAAGATGGAAAGGGCGGTTTCAGAAACATAACAGATCAAAAAAAAAAAAAAAAGAAAGCATCATGGCATAGTGATGGATTTCATCTAGTGAAGAAAATAGAAAGAGAATGTGAAAATGATTATGAAGCATTTACCCTGGGGAACTAGGAGAATTGTTAGTGGAGAAATTGGGAAAAAGTGACTGTTGGTAACAGAAGATGATTAACTTACCATGTGATGGGTTAAATTCCTGGTTTCAGGATTTCCAAGAGAAGATAATATGTGGGCAACACATGTTACATATTGCAGAAAGAAAGAGGTGAAATAAACTTTTTTTTATTCTATGTAAGACGTGCAAAAAAAGAAAGGTTTAATTGTAGCAAAACATAAAGCAGTGTTTCAGCAACTAATACATAAAAGTGTGCAAGGCACTGGTGTTTTCTCAAATAGTTTTATCAGTAAGAAGTCTTATCTATCTAAATAATATATATAGGTGTATACATACATATATACATATACATACATGCACCTGTGTAGTCTCTAAGAATATCATAATTGTACACTTTTCCTATCACTGTGAATACTAAGTATAGAATATCAAAATTCTTGGGACAATAACAGATCTCATAATTATGGAAAAATAAGTATGCTACTTAATAACAAAAGTCCCTTTTTTTTTTTTTTTTTTTTTGACACGAATGTCAATCTCACTCTATCGCCCAAGCTGGAGTGCAGTGGTGCAATCTCAGCTCACTGCAACCTCCACCTCCTGGGTTCAAGTGATTCTGCTGCCTCAGCCTCTTGAGTAGCTGGGATTACAGGCGTATGCCACCATGCCCCACTAATTTTTGTATTTTTAGTAGAGACGAGGTTTCACCACCTTGATCAGGCTGGTGTCGAACTCCTGAACTCGTGATTCGCCCACCTCGGCCTCCCAAAGTGGTAGGATTACAGGCATAAGCCACTGCGCCCAGCTAGTGCATACTAATTTTTATAGCTACATCAGGTTGGCTACATTTTGATATATTCTTAAAATATATTTGACGTTGAAACAATGTTTCAAAAGCCACAAACAAGTCCTCATAGGTGTGCTAGTTTTCTGGATCTGCAGCCAGTCTGAGGAACCTTAAACTGCACATAGAAATTAAGAGACACCTTCATGAACTAGCTCACATTTTGTCATCTTGCTTCTTGCAGCCCTGTTCCTGCACCATGAAATAACACCCTGTTATAAAAGTTTCCTTGTTTTCTGTGGTATCTGAGACAATTACCTTGCTGTCATTTCCATTGCTTTCCCTCTCTGTTGTATGTATCCCTTAGCTCTGTATTTTTTCCACATCCTTAAAAATTGCCTGATGTAAATAGATTCCTATTCATCTATGCCAACAGTGGCAACATCAGAATTTGCAATTCTAGTTATCTTGTTTGGGTGACCATACAGGGATCAGTATTCAAATTTTGGAATTAGGAAAGTATAAACATTGGCATCAGATACATTGTAACAATACTTAATTGATTACTGGAATTTAAAATGTCAACATTTATAGGCATGATGTTACTATGTTATAATAGAAAGTAGAATTTTTGGCAACACAAACATGCCCTAGCAGCATTTGTGTTTGGCACTTCTTTAGATCTCTCTCTCTCTCTCTCACTCTCTCTCTCTCTTTCCTCTCTCTCTCTTGCTTTCCAAGTTTCTCATCTATTTTGCCAAGACTTAAAATCCACAAAACTTCTGCAGGGATTTCCTAGTCTAGTCTTCCTTTATTACATATTCCAACAAAATTTGATAATTCACATCTATGAATAAGTGTAGCAAATTCGTAGCTTGCATAAAATAATTAAACAGGAAAACATCTATGTTCCACATTTACAAGAAGGAAAATAATACTGAATAATTATGAATATAGAATAAGCAAAAACCCCGCTGGATATTGGTAAACAACTTTTAATTCACTTTATCTATATAAATACCTGTGTTAATTCTTAATTATCATGTATTTATTTTATATTGAGAATTTAATTTAGCTCAATAATCCTTTACTTTTTTTAAGTATCTTAAATTCAAAGAATCTCTTTTGGTATAAATAATGGCTGCTTCCTGACATAGATAATACTGACTTTTGTATTGATCAACCTGATAGTTAAACAAATCAGATATGCAAACTAGAATGTGTAAAGAAAGACTGTTTTTACTATAATCAATGACCACTACAAAAAGAAAATTAGCTGTTTTTAAGGTTTACTTGCACTATGCCTAGCATCTTTCAATAATTACTAGCTGCATTATTACATACAATTCTCACTGTAGCTCCATAAGAAACATAATTTAATGACCAATGTTATGAATACAAGGGTATAAATAATGTAATTGAGTTGTGGGAAGATTTTTTTTTTTTTTTTTTTTTTGAGGAGTTTCATGCTTGTTGTCCAAGCTGCAGTGCAATGGCGCAATCTCAGGTCACTGTCACTGCAACTTTCACCTCCTGGGTTCAGGCAATGCTCCTGCTTCAGCCTCCCGCGTAGCTGAGATTATAGGCACGCACCACCACGCCAGGCTAATTTTTTGTATTTTTAGTAGAAACTGGGTTTCACCATGTTAGCCAGACTGGTCTCGAACTCCTGATCTCAGGTGATGCTCACCTCAGCCTCCGAAGGTGCTTGGATTACAGGCGTGAGCCATCACACCCAGCCAGTTGTAGGAAAATTAAACTCATCCATGGCCATAGTGGAGAATTGAGATTGAAACCCATGTTTGGCTCCCCCACATCTACTGCAGCAGCCTCTGTCAGATTGACCCACTGTGCAATCGCTCTTCCCTCTTTCAATATTGCTCCTTTCATTTGTATCATGAATTCCCTCCGATCTTCCCACAGGCACCCAAAATCAGATGGGCAATGCCTGTCATTTGATGTAATATATACATTTTTCAATATAAAATAAGGGTTCTTCAGTAATACACATAATTGCTTCTTTATATTCTCCCTTTCATCCCTGCTTTTTTCTTTGATGCACAACGTGGCACTTTTCTTCATTATGGGAAGAAAACATTTGTGCTGTGTGCAATAAGGAGAGTTTCTGATTTTTTCATCATGAAAAAGAAATACCACATAATGAGAAAATGCAGTGCTGAGAGGTTAGAATAAATAGCTTATTATGTCACTCAAATACAGCTTATGTTTATAGGCAGGACTTCTTTAAAATATGAAGGCGGTAAAAATATATGATGAGGGTATAGGAATAACAGTAGAAAGAAAGATTGGAAAAGATTGCTCTAACATGCCTCCCTCTCTTTGAAATTGCATTTATTAATTTTAGATAATTATCATTAGAACCCCTTTGGTGATAGCAAGAGCAAACCATCCATTGAAATCTTTGGGTTTCATGACGGGAAACTTCAATTCATCAACTAAGCAATTCTGCATTTCACATCACGGACACTGACTCTGTAATAATGGTGTACCATCACCAGGTACACACATTAAAGACACATACATCAAAGTATAACACTCCATGCCATGTTAGAAATGTCATTAATTCTTAAGGCTTATTTTTTTCCCAAAATACATTTTTCAGTTTTGTTTTCAAAGGAAAGTGTGTGTGTTTTCTTTATTTTCTCCTTGTGTAACTAGCAATTTCTTATAGAACAAGTGAGTAATATTTTAACACTTTTGATTTCATAAAAATTAAATCCAGGTGGTCTTTGTTCATCAGAAATCAAGAGTCTATAGTTGGAATACACACATACACATGTAAGTGTGTGCTTGTGTGTGTGTGTGTCTACATATATATAGTTACTTATATACAAATATATATATGTGTTACACATATAACATATATACAAATATACATATATATAAATATGTTACATATATAATATATATGAACATATGTGTGTGTGTGTATGTGTGTGTGTGTGTGTGTGTGTGTGTGTGTATAACAAAAACTTAGGCAGTAAGTGAAATAAAATTACCCAACCATGAGTGATTTCGTGTATAATATTAGACATTTTCTAACTTAGAATAATTCTCAACACATCTTTCAGGGAATAGTGAACTGAAGGGAGTTAGTGAGATGCTTCAGAAAAGTCTTGTAATCCTATCTTTCGGGAGGGGACATGACATTTTGGTAAATTAGAAAGTAGAGGGTGCTGGTGTCTTTCAGAAGATGTAAAACGCTTCACTTGGTACTAATGTACATAAAGCAATTAGTTACTTGTCTTGATGGGTGTTCCCTAAGGCAGTGCACTTTCTCCATTAGTATTTATATCTACATCCCATTATACATTGGGCAGCACTAAATAGATGAGATACGTTCAGAGAATTACTCAAGTCATGTGCCATCAAGAAGAGAGATATTAGCAAACATTATTAGCATACAAGTGGAGCGGGATTACTTAGATGGTTTCAGTGTGACATTTATTTTAAAATGCTTAGCTGAAAATGCAACATAAACTGATTATCCCTTAAAGAAGTTTTTTTTTTTTTTTAATCAGTAAATATTTTTGGCTAGTGATCTTGACAGTGACAGGTTTTTTACAGGTCATCTCCTCCCCCCATCCTTTTCAAAATTACCCTACCAGATTCAACTGAAAAATTCAAAGTGTCTTCTTTCCATAAATTATTAAAAATAAATTTTAAAAGCTTAATTGAGTGATCTTAAGTATAAAAGCCAATCACATCCTGTCACATCTTTGGCTTAATGTACAGATCTAAAATGAAAACAAGATTATGTTATTTTATGTTATTTGCCTCTATATATCTTTTTAATCATTTCCTCCTTCTTTCTCCACCCACAGCTCTTGAATATTCATGTTTTAAAATATAATCTAGTTTCAACTTGGCCCTTTTCAAATACATATTCTATTTAAAAAGCTATTAAGTTTTAATTCACCAGCTTTTCTATGGAAATGATTAGAGCATAATCATTCTCATTCACTAGACTTTTCAAAAAATATGAATGTTTCATATATTCAATATATTGAAAATTATCAGAGACTGTGTCCTCTGGTTTAGGGTTCACATTTAGTTTAGTACTTGCCGCACAGCATACCATATACCCCTATAAAGTTCCCCTTCTCACATTTATTCACAATGCATTTTCAGGCAAGGTAGAATAACTTGTATAAATAACACCGAAATACTGAAATGCTAAAGCCTTGAATCAGAGTTACTTTTGATATTTGTTTCAAGAATTCAAAAACATTGTTATTTATCATTCATCTAAAAATTATGGAAAACTGACACGAGAACAGAAAACCAAACATGACATGTTCTCACTCACAGTTGGGTGTTGAACAATAAGAACACATGGACACAAGGAGGGGAACATCATACACTGGGGTCTGTTGGGGGGTGAGGTGCTAGGGGAGGGATAGCAGGGGGTGGGGAGGTTGGGGAGGGAAAACATTGGGAGAAATGCCTGATGTAGGTGATGGGGGGATGGAGGCAGTAAACCACCGTGGCATATGTGTACCTATGCAACAATCCTGCAAGTTCTGCACATGTACCCCAGAACTTAAAGTATAATTTGAAAAAAATATATGAGCCTTTTCCAAATAAGTTTCTATGCTTCACTATGAGGAAGGAGCTAAAAATAAGTAGTTAGTCATTGGTTATAGTCTCAGAAATATTTTTTCTAAACACATTTTAAATATAAAAATAAAACATTTTTGTACTGGTATTGATTGGAAATATTGCTGTTTAATGAAATTCATTGTTTCATTGCATACTTGGAAATTCCAGATATTGTGAATAGAATGAAATTTTAATATCAGTTAATTTGAAGCTTTCAGACATACAGAAGTTTTAAATCTTAAAGAATTTAAGATTCACCATGTACCTATTAATGTTGAGTCATAAATATTTACCTAATAAATAGTAACAAAAAATTGTCCACAACTTAAAACATACACTATTTCTTTAAGTCATGTGTTCTATGCCTAGGGAATTAACCAGCATGGCTGCTAAATAAAAGTCATCTTTACTTATTATATTTTTTATAGCCATTTCCATAGTAAGACATAGAATAAAGAAAATTGGATTATAAAATATAAATACATAACTTCTAAAACAAAAAGAGAAAGATATTGCTACATGCACACTGGTGTTTAAATTTCTCATCTGTGCATGTGACCCTGGCCATATTATTTGGAGTTGAGGCATTCAGTACACACAGAGAGAGAACAGAGTGTCCTTGAAGGATCCTTTCTATTGTAAATCTTGGACAGGGAGAATTTAGCCTTGAGTATGCACTCAAGGCAAAATCTGTAGAGAATAAAAAAGACTAAACAGTCTCAAAATATTTCTAAATCAACATTCCTCGATGTCACTCACAGAAGAAAATTCTTGCCAGACAGATTTAAAATACTGCACGATACACCACTTAGAACAGGATCTAAAGGTTGCATTAGCCTTCTCTCTAATTATAAAATCCTATACAATTCCACTCTATTGCTGTTTTCTAAATAATAATTTTACAATGTGCTTCCAGACATTATGCCAGTCTCAAGCAATGTCTTATGAATTAGCTAATACGACTAGATTGATTGGATAGTGAATCATACTATCTGATGAATACATCTCTCATTTTTTTCTAATTCAATCATTGCAAATATATTTTACAAAATGTTGATGTAAAATATATAAAGTTTATCTTCTCATTTCAGCGTCAAATAATAAGTTACAAGCCGTCATTTTACTAAATGTTAGGATGATAATTATTTTGTAACTATGCATAAAAACCTAACTCAACCTCCATGAAGTGTTGCCAACTTTTTTAAAATTCATGACATCACACTTGGATAAATACTAATGTATCCAAAATATTTCAATTAATTATTGCTTTGTCAAGCTTCATTGCATGGTTATAAAATTAAAGGCATCAACTGAGTTATGTTTCAGGCTTTTATTTGGTTTTGTTTCATTGGAGGAGGGAAATTAGCTCAGAAATTAGCCAACATTTTGTTAAACAGATATTTATTGAGTAAATACATTTTGCAAAATACACTGCTAGACAGGACTAGCTACATAACTTGTGAGGCACAGTGCAAAAGGAAATTTTAAGAACACTTGTTCAAAATTTAATAATTTCAAGATGGAGACAACATAGCATGAATCCCAACCTGGAGTCCTTCCAAAAGTGTAGCCCCAAGTGACTGTACACTTCACACATCCATGAAGCCTGCCAGACTGCTGGACAATACAGAATACCTAGGATTAAGATGACATTTCTATTTCAGGTCAAAATAAGGAAGAGCAATAAGGGAGTTTATCATGTTACCCCTCACAGGGAAGCTAACCAGAATAATTGCTTTTATTTTGGGGAGTTAGGAGAGGTTTGTGAAAGAATTCGTATCTGAAAGATATGCAGGGTTTAGCGTTGTGAAAATGGGAAAACGCAATTAGACAAGGGCATGTAACTGAGCATAAGCTTAGGGATAGAAAAGAGCAACGTGTGCTGGATATAGTATGTAGATTGAGTTCATGTAGAATAGACAGGGGAGATAAAGTTAAAATTATAGGTTGGGATCAAAACAAGGGATTACATGAATGCTAGTGTAGTGAGTTTGAATTTCACCTTGTAAGCAAATGGAAAGCTTTGAGTAACATGATCGTGACCAGGCTGCAGGGCGAAATGGGAGTAGAAGATGAGGAGAGATACAAGGGCCTAATGCATAGTTAGTCAGACAGTTACACTATTTATCAGGGCCTGTATTAAAGACAGCGATGAATGTGTAAAACAAGGACTGGATATAAAAGGCAATTGCAAATGAAGTATTGATAGACATGGGAGGCCATGGACAAGGATTATTTAAATGACCTGACACTCAAGCAACTCAGACAAAAAGAAGAAAAAGTGACATTCTTGGACAATTTGGAAATAATTCCCTGAAAAACTAAACAATGAGTCTATTAATAAACATGGAAGTAGAAAGTGTGCAATGCAATAGGAAGAGAATATTTGGCCATAAACAAGCAGATTGACTTTTTTTGAAAAATAAAAGTAATCTTAATATTTGACAACATGGATGATTATATCTGTGGGCAGACAGAAAAAAAAAAAACATTTTTATGTTACTATCTGTTTCTGCAGCATGACCATCAAGGAGCATGTATGTGCATCATATTTGGGTTGCATTTGTCCTTAGATAATTTAGAAAGGTCTTTTTCTATATTAAGTGCTGTATGGGAGCAATAGTAATCCATTCATCTTTCTTTTTGGATCCCTGAATCCCTCATATTCTTAGAATCAATAAACATGTTTATATCTCCTATTAAGTGCCAGGCACATTTGGAAGTACTGGGACATAAAACATAGACAAGAAAAGGTGTTCTTAGCCTGTACCTAGACCTACAGAGAAAGCAGCTGATGGCTGCTTCTCACCCATTCTGATGGCTCTGTGAGGCATCGAGAGCAAAAAGAAAATGAGCCTTTCTGAGCGGATCAAACAGTCTTTCATAATGGCAGTCCTTGTACTGAACCTCTTCGGGGGTGATTTTGCAGTTTTGAATGTGTTTCTGTCTGTATACGTTAAAATGTCATGCAATTTGTAGCAAACTATTTTGTAACAGCTGTTCCAAGGCAAATATAAAAATATCAAATATTTGAGTAATAATGAAATATTTGCTGTTCAAACACATCTTTTTGCTAATAAAAGCAGACAAAAGTAGTGTTTCAAAATTAAGAATACAGTGGACTAAGAGTACAACGATATAGTACTTATAAATCTTTCTGATTTTTTTCATAAACTTTAAAAACTCTTAAACTCAAAATCTCGGTTATATACACTTTTAAAACATACTTTGACATTGCATAATTGAGTCATGAGTGTTTTAGGACAAATATTGGGAGATGCTATGTTCAATACCAATGTCTATACCATTTAAACAATGGAAGCATCAGGTAAGTAACAACATTTGGACAGCAAGTCAATATGACTATGAAAGGTCTCCAATAATGAGCAAATTCAGACCAATACACAGTTTGAGTATTTGGCCTTCTTATTGACAAAGGTTGCTTTCAATCACACTGTATCTATTACCATATCAATCATCACTCTAAATGAATACAATGTTATCATTGACAAAGACATCATTTGAGCTGAGAAAGTAAAGATTCTAAATAACAAAATAATGAAAGGTAGGTTGTTCACTGCAGGAAAATGAAAAATATACGTTAAGATTCTGTTCATATGATGGTAAGGGCATTGGGAAGCAGTATGAAAAACAACAGCAGCAATAACAACAACAAAAGCTTACAAGGACCTTGAAATAGATGGTGATTAATATCACATTGTTATTTATTAAAGTTAATACAACTATTTTACTTGGTATACAGATTAAGATATAGGATTGAACTGATAAAAATGATTTACATGCAGGATTAAAATATTGGCAGCTTTATAGAGTGAAATGTCACTATTTTGCTGTACCTTCAAGTTTTACATTTCCTCCTTTGAATCCCTGTCAGCCTTCATGAA
This sequence comes from Cebus imitator, assembly GCF_001604975.1. Taxonomy (NCBI): domain Eukaryota; kingdom Metazoa; phylum Chordata; class Mammalia; order Primates; family Cebidae; genus Cebus; species Cebus imitator. The sequence continues at coordinate 9,757,562 of NW_016107337.1, forward strand.
TAGCAGAGAGTTTAATCAATGCTTGAGGTAGTGATAGCATAACACTGAATATTTCTCTTGCTAATAATCAAAATGGTGTTAAGTGTCATAAAGTAAAACGACATACACATATATCCTAATTATCATATAACAAGTTAACTAGTGTTCCGCTTTAAAAAAATACCACACATTTAAAAGAAGTCTGTATTTCCACTAAATACAGTTTTATGGTGATGGTTTTAGCCTAAAGCATTTGACTTGCACTAAGAAATTAAAAGATCAGGAAATTCAAAATGTTTAGTTATCACCGTTGAAACCAATTTTTTAAAAAATTTATGATGCAAAGTACTTATAGAACAAGACACTGTGAGGGGTGTGTGTGTGTGTGTGTGTGTGTGTGTGTGTGTGTGTGTGTGTGTGTGTGGTCGGTATGTTTTAATATTCTTTAAAGACTTGGATTTAGTTTGTAATTTTGTTTATTAAAAAAAAAATCCAAGTAAAATTTACATTGACTCAGATACAGGTAAAAAAGTGTTGTTTTGGCGTTAAAAAATGTGAGCTATGTATTTAGATTAATTTGTTAGATACTAAAAAATATCTTACGAATTCAGGAAAAAAAAGGAGGGGAAAGATGGTGTAAAATGACAAAGGAAATCAAGAGCAAAATTTCAAGCAGATTCAGCTGAATGAAGGGACCATGTAGAATAGCATGACACATTTGACCATTAAGGAAAATCACACAAATGAGTGTGAGAAATGGCTGGACAATTTTATGGTAGGGGGTAGGAAGAGCGTGTAAAGTGTGGATGCATAAAGGTCACAAAGAAGGGAAATGGGAGAAGAGAGGCTTACAGCAATCTACCTTTATTAGGCCAATGATTACTACTCACCTAAAAATTGCTTCTCAGGCCTATAAAACATCTGAGCTTTTAAGTAAAAAGGAAATACCATTGCAACTTATGAATGTTTTAAATGAACAGAATGTTAAGTCCTCTTTAAAAGTTTTGAGAGAACATTTTTAAATAGAAAATTCCTATTGATTTCAAAATAATTGCTGTAGGTTAACTTCATTTTGCTGTGAGACATACAAAACTTAAAGTCTGAAGCTTAAAATTTTTGTCAAATAAAAATAATTAAAATTAATGTTTTTAATAATTTTTTTCTTAATATATATTTTTACATAACACAAAGCAAGTGAACATATCTTCAGCAGGCAAGAAAGACAGGACAATTATTAAATACATATTATATTTGCAAACTTGGTGATGTGTTTAAACTAAGGCATTCTTTTCTTTCATAACTCAGAGACCTTTTTTCTCTCATAACTTAGAAAGACATCTCTTATAATTAACTCATATCAGAATTATAATTCTTTTTCTTCTGGGCATATATTTCTCACTATACATTCCAGATCCTCCTTAAATATGTAGGTCACTGTCTCCTTGAATTGAATTATACAAGGCAGAGTAGCTTTTAACATTAAGCCCTGAAATGACACTGCTATTCACACCTTCACTTTGCTCCAAATCCTGACAAATTTTGCCCTTCATTCTAATTGTATCTGCAAACCTATTTCTTTTTCACATATTTCCTACACCAAATATTTTATGAATAGGAAACATTTTATTCTTCTAGCTAATGAGAATAGCATTAAACATTAGGTCTAAGCCCTTCATTAAATCACAATTTGAGCCATGATAACAATAACTTATAAACCTTAATGCAAATGAAACTTTTTTATTTCTTCATGGGTATAGCCACAAGAAAGATTTGTAAGCACCAAAACATCATATTTAATATCTTCTTTAAGAATGATGAATTTATGTAAGCAAAAAAATAGAAAAAATGATAAATAAGAAAATCTACAGTGAGACACGTTTTGTAATTTTAGCACAAAAGCTTCAGAAGATCACATTACCCTACCCGAGTGAAATGGGCATAACACAGACAGATTCTTATCTGATCACAAACTAGAAATAGAAACCAGGAGACACTGAGCGCAGTTTCCAATCAGTATGGAGAAAGATATTACATGTGCAGCTATTTTAATTTCCCCAATATGGAATAAAGAATTCATGAGAGCGAAGGTTGCTTAAAGAAAAGGTGTTCCATAAATGTATGAAAAAATCCCCAAAAATGAGCAAAAAGATAAGGACTAGCAAGCTGAAAAACATTTATTCCTAATCAACTCAGGAGGAAAATTCAAAGGGAGTGCATTATAAAACCCTGATCTGTCTGTCTAAGACGCGGCCAGTGAACAGGGACAGGGGAAGCGGCACAAGGGAAGTATTTGACAGCACCTGAGTAGCACCGAGCACCGGCATCTCAGAAATAACTAATCCCTAGCAAAAAGTGAAAAGTACAAGGTGAATAATAGTCTAAAAGGAAATAAAATAATTCATTAGATTTTATTCAAGCAGAGGCTTAGAGATTCAAACTCATTTATTGTTTGCAAATGTACTTACTCATGGATGTTACAGCTGAAATATCTCAGAAGATTTCTAGTTCTAGTCCAAGGCTTGAAGCAAATGTGATATTTCTGTCTGTATTTTATTGAAGAAATATATGAGAATCAGAAAGTTTTAAATAATAATTATAGCAACAAAAATAGCTACTCAATATACAGCTAATAATAAGAATTAATGAATTAAAACAATAATAGTCAATGCATATCACCATGTAAATATATCTCTTTTATTTGACGCAGTTTAACATGAGCTTTCAAATGAAAAATATTGCCAGGTGACTGCTTTATTCAGTTTCTACTCATCCCAATTTGTCTTAATTATTAATTTTTTCAAGATACTGTGGATCTCTGCTTTTTAGGAATTTAGCCTAGCCAGGTTTTAGGGGGAATATGGCAATTGTAGTTAACAGAGCAAATTGTCATTTGAATAATTTGTCCTAGAATATTTTAGTTCAGATTATTCTAGTTTTGTTTGAGATACCATAGCTTATCCCACACAAATAAAGAAGAAACTAGGAATCTTTGACACTTTATGAAGATGCTAGACAAGTGTCTACTGTGGGGTTAAACTAAAAATGGCCCATAGATTTATTTGTTCATTCCCAACGGTTTATTGAGGCACTCTGCGAGGCAGTTTATGTTATTTCTAAACCTCAGGTGAAATTTCCCACTTCACAGCTGAGGAAATTTGGGTTTAGCAAGGCCTTGCTGATGGTCATAAGCCCAGTAATTGGGCACTGGTCCTGTGTGTCTTGAGAGTCTGTACTGTCTCTGCAAACCCATGAAATTTCCCATCACCACTATCAAATCATCTACTGGAAGTTTTATATCATTACCTATTGGATGATGCAATCTTATAGTAATAAAACTTTGACCCAATGCCTACTCAAGAATATAAAAGGAAAGAAGATAGAATTAATTAGAGGTCTAAGGATTACTCATATAGTTAGATGGAAGAAGTTTTAATGTTTAGTAGCAGAGTAGCATGACTATCGATAATAACAATACCATATTATTCATTTCAAAATAGCTAGAATAAAGGTTTTAAAATGTCCCCAACCTATAAAAATGCTCAATTTTTGATGTGATGACTATTCTAAATACCCCGATTTGATTATTACACTATCTATGAATGTAAGAAAATGCATAAGTACCTCAAATGTACAAATACTATTTATCAGTAAAAGGTTTTTTAAAAAGAACAACATTTATTTAAGATGTTAAGGACAAATCAATAGTTTTTAGGAGATTAAACAAATAAGTCTATGAGTTACTATATACCATTGTAGGTGCTTAAATATGAAAAGGATGAAACTTTGATAAGACAAAAATGTAATTTTTTGGATGAGTAATAAAAAGTTGTTAAAATCACACAAAGTTATTACATTGTAAATTATACGTAAATATAATTTACACACACATATACATGTGACACAGCATATATATGTGTGTATAAATGGTGTATATGTTATTCATATATATTGTGTGTGTAATATAAATATATATGGTTTTCTTAAAATCTTATGCCTTTTGTCTTTTTCAAGATAATTTTTTTAATTTTTAATTTTTCCCTTGCATTATGTTTGAGAATCAAATATTTATGTATGTACTATTCACTAATATGATATAGGAAGAAAGAACTTAAGACTTTAAAGATCTTACTTTTGAAACATTAAACAAGTTACTATATAAAATGAAAGGGCTTTAGACAGTCTCTTTACTTCTAGTAGTCTCCATTTCTACATCTTTAAAATCCAGATAATATCTACATCTATAAATTACTGTAAAGATTGTGTGTAGCACATAGTAGCTACTCAAAAATGGTAGATTCCCTTCTCTTCTACTTATCAGTGACTACATTGTCAGGCAGGGATTATTTTTTCTGCATGTTTGATGTAGGTCAAGCAGAGAACATTGCTTTTCAAATTACCAATGTAAGTATCATTACCTTGTGTTAGTAGTTAAATTGACAAATAAAAAATTACTTTCCGAACTTTTGGAACAAAGCCATTTGAAACTACATATGAATTCTGAAACAGGGCAGAGTGATAGAAACCATTTTGGGGGATGGGAGGAAAGAGAGTTGAAAAAATAACTCCAAACGCCCAAAGTTAAAGAAGGGTGGAATAACTGCCCTTTCCATTACAGAAACAGCAAACAAGTCAATGAGACAATCTTACCCTAGCCATTGGAGACACTATTATTTAGTCAAACTTTTTTGTTTCTTTCATTATTTGTTTTTGTGTTTACTTACATGCTAGGATTTTTCCTGAAGAGGAAAAAAGGGGAAAGCACAATTGTTCACTTATTTAATTAGTTCAAAATTACTCTGAGAGCCATTTATGTTCCAGTCATCATTCTAGGTATTAATTACGTTGGCATAAATCATCTGTTGATTTCATGGACTTAAGAATAATTAGGAAGGCAAAGATTCCCAAAGTAGAGAAAATGTTTATATAAAAAATGAATCGGTTCTTTAATTTTAGGTGAAATTTTTTGTTTGTTTTCTGAGCATTGCACTTAAGTGGAATATTTACAACAAAGTTTGTAGTTAATCTATTGTTACCTAAATATTAAGTCTGATTTTACAGACTCTAATCTGCACATTTTACAGACTCAAATAATTTGCTTATATTTTAGAAATATTATTTCTATTAAGGTCAATAGGGATAGTGTGGCTTCAAACTCCAACCAGTGCTTTGACAAATTACCCCTACTAAGTATTACCAGTCTTTCCAGCTGTTGCTATTAATACTTACCAAAAGTTGAATTTGGAAAATGTCCACAGATGAAAACAATTTTATCAGAATTTTTCCTATCCTTATTTCTTCATAAAGTAACACATTGAAACATTCGGAGATCATTTTCAAGTAACACTCATTTACGTAGGCTAAAAAATTGTTATTTTAAAACTCCAATGAAGAAAAATATATAGATAAGGCAGAGCCTCAAATGCTAATTTTATAGACTCTAAGGGCAAAAGCATTAAAATATATGAGAGGTATATTTTCTAAGATGCATGGCATTGAAGCACATCTCTCAAAATCCCATGGAATTTCTACATATATGATAAAAAACACAAGTTGTATAATATCTTTGTCCAAATACAAAAATATATTTTGAAAGCAAAATAGGAGCAAGCAATGCTTTGCCAACTTAACCTGAGATTCCTCAAAATGGAAAATTAAGTTAAGCACAAATAAGAACATATAGTAATTACAATTGGTCAATGAGGATTGTCTTATTGTGCAATTTTAAAAGTTGACAATATGTTACTAATCTACAGTATCTGTTTTGCTCACTTCCATTCCTCCTCAGGGCCAAAAAGATGTTGCTCCATATTCCAAGCAAACAATAGGCCTGTTTACATCATTTATTAGTAGTAATTTAATATCATTAACAACAACAATATACTGTGTTATATTTGTATAGTACGTTACCTTTTACAAAGCATTTTCTGCATTTTACAAAGCAGTTTTTCATTGAATACATTCAAGAACAATTCAGATCATCGCATACCACTGCAGTCTGTAAACCAAGACGCCTAGAATTAAGCAACCCAGAAGCCACATTTCGAGGTCCAGGCCCCACATGCAAGCCTTAATCCAACACTCACATTTGCTCCTATGGCTTCCTATTGAAGTAGCCCTTAGTAATACATTATTTCAAATGGTTGGTTAAATATCTGTCTTTTCAAACACACTGTACAATTCTTGAACTAGGGCCCATATTTTTCTCCTAAGTATCTAATATATTGTAAGTTCAAAGTATATTTGAAAGCTTTTAGTAGAATGAACTAATGAATTCATAATTTTTAGGGTAAGAAACAAAGCCTAATTGGTGGGGGGGACCTGTTTCCTATATCCATTGTTAGTCTGTTGGCTCCTTTAAATGGGGTTGTGCATAGCTTTTCAATATGAAATTAATTTTATGTAGAAACTGGCATACAGGAATCCAATGAACTCAACTAAAGTGAAGAAAGAAAACACAAATGAATGAATGAATAAATGCAAGAATGAATGAATGAATTCTGCCAAATACCTATGTTATTTGCTGATATCCAACAATTTTGCGATCTTAAGCTTGACACATACCCTAAATCATCCACCCAGATAGGGAGTAGCACAGTGATAAAAATTTTAAGTTCTGAGATCAAATTGTTTAGGGCTGCAATTTGGCTCTCATTGGACAGGTAACATAACCTCTTTGTGTCCCAGTTTTCCATATATAACATATGAAAACAGAATGAAAAATTATATAAGGTAATACTTGGAAACCTGAAAACTTTTAATAAATATTAGCTATTGTTATTACTATTCATTTTTCTCTGCTTCTGAAAATTGACCTGGACTTAAATACATCTGACTCTTCCAGTTAGCTGGAGCTAAATATTCTCTGAATGGTAGCCAGCTCCAATCCTGATCCTAGAGAAATCAATACTATTGTGGTAGGATTTCTAACAGAACATTTTTTTTTTTTTTGGAGGAGGCTTAATTTTAACAGATTCATTTTATTCAAAGTTTCAACAAAGTTATATATCCATTGTTAAGCTGGAGGTGAAGGTAAAAAACTTTGGTATCATGGATAGGTGAGTTATTTATACCTATGTTTAAAATTAAATTAATAAAATGTTATTTAGTATTAATTTTGAAATATATATTTTTATACTCTTTTAAAGTATAGTATTGGTGTGTTAAAATAGTATTTAGCTTTTCTTTGTCGAAATTATTATTTTAACTAATAATAAAGTGGTATTTTCACCCTGAATCTAAAGTAAAACTATAATTTCCAATGGAAGAAAATGTCAGCATTTCAAAAATTGTTAATAGTAGCTTACTTTACAGCCTTATTTTTATTTTCTTGTGTCCTTTATGTCAATTCATCAAGATTATATCTCATAAAAATATTGATTAATCTAAATTATTTAACTATTTTGCTTCTATTAGTTTTAAATAATATGCAATACAATTTGTCTCAATTTTGTCTTTAAATTAAGTGAGTGGTAAGTACTTCAATGTTACGAAAAGATTCTTGGACTAATCTTACACTTTTGCCTGTGTTTATGTTTTCTTGAAAGACTTTGAAGAGCAACCTTGATCATTTTAAGTATCCTAAATAAAAGTCTAAAGAGAAAACCATTCATCCAGATGTATGATCTACATCACAGAAGAGAGGTCTAAAACATATGTTTGACTATCTGGCTTTCTCACTTATTTGGTTATTTGACTTTATGTAAGCATATTACTAAATAGTGTTGATAACTTGAAAGTATTAAATTTATCTTAGAGAAAGTAAATGAAAATACAAGCCATACATTTCTTCCACAGGATCCTGGATGCTGATTGTAATCACAGGACAATGAATTAAGTATACGGGTTCCTCTGATGATGAAGGGAATAGAGCAAGTCATTGCCTTTTCTAGTGTGATGAATATTTATTCAGAACTGTCAGGAATACTTACTACATACTGTGTCATGTTCATTAAACATGTTATACAGCAGTCTGTCAGGGAGAGAATCAAAAGATCTGCCAGTGAAAAATGTGCTTCACAAGCAACAAAGGTCATCATTAATGCAAAAACAGAATACTCCACTCAAAACAATATATTTTTCTTCCTCTCCCCAAATACTCAACCTTCAAAATTTAGTGAGTTGGTGTTGCATAAAAAGTAGAGCACGAAATAAATCCAAAGTTTTTCTTTCATTCATATTAGAAAACTGGAACATGATAATTACATTCCTGATAGTTGAAATCTGTGTATACAAGCTTATCAAAATATTAATATATTTATAAACTAGAAAATAACCAGTAATTAGCCAGTATAGCTAAAAATACCAATCCACAGATCATATCATTGTCATAAAATGTTGAAAGGGACAGGAGGAGGAAGAGAAACAAGACAAGAAGAAAAAGGGGAAGAAAGAAGAGGAAGGGGGCAAGAGAAGAAGGAGAAAGGCAAGGAGGAAAGAAAGCATATATCACAACAGAACATAGATCAGGCTTTCATCACCTGGTGTCTATAATCTACGATGAATAAATAATATGGGACAGCTTATTTATAAGCTTAGATGAAACATAGAAAGCAACTGATTGTTAAATAGATTTACATTTTCAAATGTTTTTGTTGATCTTGAATTTTGACATATCGAGTGTAGTATATTTACAATTTTCTTCTTTAAACAAGTATAATTTATATATACTGAAAAATTATTTTCTTTGTTTTCAACTTTTTCTTTAACACCTAGTCGAATGACACAGAAAATGTCTGCAAAAGGCTGAAAAACAGCTTAACCGTGGTTATTTCTTGAATGTCAGAACGAGATTACTTGGAGAAGAGGAATAATGTAATTCCTGGTGGGTTTGGGGTGGGGAACAGCAGTAAACCATGGTAGGGGACTTTTGGGATTTGGGATGTTGTATCTGCCAACAGTTCTTTAATAGAGCCAGAGGAATAGCAGTAAGACTTCTGCTTTTTCTTTCCCAAGAGTTGACAAACATTTATTGATTATTTTCTTTTTTCTGCCAAAGATTATTACAGTGGGAAAAGTTGGAAGATCTGGATTTATTTAGGCTGCCCAGTAGTTATAAGAATATAGACAATTTTTACTAATATTCATTGCTTTGCCTGATCTGAAAGTGTGAACATTAATATTTTTCCTACCCATAAAAATCAATTTTTTCAAGATTAGATTTATAAAGTATATGTAACAATACAAAAAATTTGTCATGTATATCAAAAATCTACTAAAAATGTATACTACATAATAAGGAAGGTCATCATTAGCTCAAAACAGATACTCCCTTGAAAACAATAGTTGCTGGTTTTGGGCTTTTTTCTCTGTTCTTCAGCCACTCTCCTAATTATTTTTTCTTACTTTCCCTGGTATCACTCTCCCTAACTTTCTTTTCTCAAATTCGTTGCTTTAGATGATAGATGTCCCAAAATTATTTTTCTTATTAATAAAAGTGTGAAGAAAATTAAAATTGTTAGGAAACTGACATGGAAATTATAAATAATGACCGCATTTGAGCATGAAAAATATAAAAATTATTTTCATATATAATTATTTAATTTAATATGTAATATTTTGAAATGTGTAAAAAATTAAGATCAAGTGTAAAACACAACAAAACCAAAGGCTTAACAGTTAGTGTGTTTGAAATATTAAGTTCTAGAATGCTATTTGACATTTTTATATTGATATAGAATACTTATAATTAATCCGCACAATTATGCATTATAAATCCAGGAAGAATCTTTAAAAAAAAAAAAAAAAAAAAAACACTGAATCTTTTTATGTCTACTTATATTTGAATATGTCTTATTAAACTATAGTTCTATAAACATAGGAATGCCTCATAGGGATCTATTTAGGTTATTTTCTTAATCAGTGCCTGGTTTTCTAGCTCTATCAAGTGACAGTTTGCTGCTCTCAGTTATTTGATTTGAAAATATGTGTTACACAAAATGAAGGAGCGAAACATCTAATATTGGTTGAAGCTTGAAAAAAAAAAACCATGTAATTTCAAGAAAAGTTATCTCTGTTCTTGCATTGGAGATTGCCACAATGAGTCCTATTTTCCAGTATTATCAATTCCCTTAACTTTCACCATCATTCTTATTTTTCTATTTGTATATGCAAGAATTCTTGACACTGCTTTTACTTTACTTCACCTCCTCAGTTTCCGGCATTTCTCCTTCCTCACACGCCTTTCTGATTTGCATGCTCCCCCACCCTTCTAATGCCACCAACTAATCTAGGTCCTTATTGCTTCATAGCTTTTGATCACTATAATATCATAACTGATCTCTCTGATAAACTTTTCTTTTTTCCAATTCATCTTGCATACTTTGACAGGTTGATTTTTATAAGGGGCCAATTTGATCATTTCACTTCCGTGGTCAAAAATTGAAAAGGGCTTCCTCTTATGTACCACATTAAATCCAAATTCTTCTGCCTGCCTTTCACTGTGCTTTATTATCTGCCTTTTCTACTCTTGCAAACTTATTTTATGGTTTTATCTCAGAAAACCTGCCAAAATGTCTCCTCTTCGGCTCTTCCAGATCCAGTGATTAGTCTATAAATTTGCCATGCTACCTACACCAGAGATGGATCAAATAAAAGTTTTCTTTTTTTCTCTCTTTTCCTAAACCAGCTATATTTAAAATTCAATCACTTCAAACATTTTCAGGAAACCGTTGGTTTACATTGATGTATTATTTCTTTACTCAAAGTATTTAGGTTTCAATAAATTTAGCATTTAGTTTACTAATAATTAGTTTTTATTTTTGAAATCACACCATGAGGCAAACACTATGCTTAGTGTGTTATGTTAATAATCTCATCTAATTCTCACAGCAATCCTAGAAGATAGAGATTCTTAATGCCCACAGTTTTGTGATTAAAACCTAGAGAATCAAAACACAGTGAATGACCCTATAGATATAATATTCTCAATAAAAGAATTTTTTTTATTGTGCCTAACTTATGTTTGCCATATTTAGCAAATAAAAACATAGGATCCACAGAAAAAAATTAATTTTAGTAAAAAAAGTAAACTTTTTTTGTATAAGTGTGTCCTATTATACACTTAATGAACTACGGTATAGTGTAAACATAACTTTTTTATGCACTGAGAAAACAATACATTTGTGTGACCTGCTTTATTGTGATATTTGCTTTTGTGTGGTTGTTTGTAACCAAATCTGCAATGTCTCCAAGGTATGCCTCAGGAGATGCATATAATATACTACTTACACTGTAGTCTAAAAATGTGCAATAGGCTTATGTCTAAGAAAAGCAATGTACACACCTTAATTTAAAAATACTGTTTTGCTAAAAAGTGCTAACAATCTGAGGCTTCAGTGAATACTAATCCTTTTGCTGGCAGAAGATCTTGTCTCCATGTTGGTGGCTGACTGATTAGGGTGTTGGTTGCTGAAGACTGAGGTGACTGTGGCAATTTCTTAAAATAATACAACAATAAATTTGGTCACATTGATTGACTCTTTCCTTTCACAAAAGATTTTTTCTGTAGCATGTGGTGTTACTTGATAGCATTTTACCCACAGCAAAATTTTAAAAATTGGAGTCAATCTTCGCAAATTCTGCTACTGCCTTATAAACAAAATTTATGGGACTATTCTAAGCTCTTTGCTGTCATTTCAAAAATGTTCACAGAATCTTCACCAGGAGTAGATTCCATTTCAAGAAACCAGTTTCTTTGCTCATCCATAAGAAGTAACTGCTTTTCCACTCAAGTCTTCATATGAGATTGAAATGATTCAGTCCCATATCTTTAGGTCTCACTTCCAATTCTATAAATAGTTCTCTTCATGTTTTCACTACATCTTCAGTAACTTCCTCCACCGAAGTCTTGAATCCCTCAAAGTCATCCACAAGGGCCAAAGCCAACTTCTTCCAAACTCCTGCTAATGTTGATATTTTGACCTCCTCTCACGAATCATAGTGTTCTTAATGGCCTTTAGGAAAGTGTGACTGGGCTTGGTGGTTCACACCTATAATCCCAGCACTTTGGGAGGCTGAAGCAGGCGGATCACTTGAGGCCAAGAGCTCAAGACCAGCCTGGCCAACATAGTAAAATCCCATCTCTACTAAAAATACAAAAAAATGAGCCAGATGTGGGCTGCACACCTGTATTCCCAGCTACTTGGTAGACTGAGACAGGAGGGTTGCTTGAACTCAGAAGGCAGAAGTTGTAGTGAGCTGAGATTGCACCACTACACTCCAGCCTGGGTGATAGACCAAAACTACACCTGCACACCCTTCAAAAAAAGAGAAGTGAATTTTTTCTAGAAGGTTTTCAGTTGATTTTGCCAAGATCCATCAGAGGAATTTCTTGAATAATAAAAGTTGAAAGTAAAAATTACTTCTTAACTCACAGGCTACAGATTGGATGCTATGTTGGCAAACATAAAAAGAACACTAATTTCCGTGCACATCTCCATCAGAGCTCCTGGGTGACCACGTGCATTGTTAAGAAAAGTAATATTTTGAAAGGAATCTTTTTTTTTTCCAGAGAATTGGTGTCAAGTGTGTGCTTAAAATATGCACTAAACTACACTGTATACAGATGTGTTGTTGTCCAGTCTTTGTTGATTCCTTTATAGAGTACAGGTAGATTAGATTTAGCATAATCATTGGGAAATGGCAAATGAACAATGGCTTCAGCTGAGAGTCCCCAGCTACATTAGTCCCTAACAAGAGAGTCCGCCTGTCCTTTGAAGCATTCAAGTCAGATATTGACTTCTCCTTTCTAGCTATGGAAGTCATAGGTGGCATCTTTTTCCAATAGAAAGATGTCTCACCTTACACTGAAAATCTGTTGTGTAGTGTGGTTCCCTTCATAAATTATCTTAGTAAGATCATTTGGATTACTTGCTACAGCTACTAAATCAGCACTTTCTGTGTTACGTTACATTATGTTGCGTTATGTAATGTTGTGTTGTGTTACGTTATGGGCTTCTTTCCTTAAACCTCATGAATCAGCCTCTACTAGCTTCCAATTTTTCTTCTGTAGTTCTCTCACCTCTCTCATCCTTTGCAGAACTGAAAAGTGTTAAGAGTATTTGCTCTGAATTAGGCCTTGGCTTGAGAGAATGTTGTGGCTGGTTTGATCCATTCAGACCACTAAATTGTTCCCTGTATCAGCAATAAGGCTTTTGTACTTTCTTATCATTATCCATTTGTACGTTTGCTGAATTGACAATTTTAATTTCCTTCAAGAACTTTTCCTTCACATTACAACTTAACTGTTTAGTACAAGAGGCCCAGCTTTTGGCCTATTTTGGCTTTTAACATGCCTCCATCACTAAGCTTTATTATTTCTAGTTTTTATTTAAAGAGATGTGAAATTCTTCTTTTTTACTTGAACACTTAGAGGTTGTTATAGGTTTATTAATTGGCCTAATTTTAATATTATTTTGTCTCAAGGAACAGGGAGGCCTGGACAGAGAAAGATAGTTTGGGGAATGGCCTGTCAGTGGAGCAATCAGAACACACACAACACGGATTGATTAAGTACACTGTCTTATATGGGCACAGTTTGTAGTGCCCCAAAATAATTACAATAATAACATCAAAGATGTTCTCTATAACAGATGATCACTATAACAGATATAGTAATAATGAAAAAGTTTGAAATATTGCAAGAATTACCAAAATGAAACAGAGAGAAATGAAGTGAGCACATGCTGTTGAAAAAATGGTGGCAATGGACTTGCTAGAGGCAAGGTGGCCAGAAACCTTCAATTTGTAAAAAATGCAGTATCTGCAAAGAAATGAAGCATAATAAAATGGGTATACTTGTATAAATAAATTCATTGCTTGACTAATAATGATAGTATCTTCCATGTGTATAGTACTTTAAAACTACCTCTCCTATATATTATATTATCTTTCAATATTTACTATTATTTCAGATTTTACATACATACAATCAGACACAAGTTATATGTTTGCCCATCATTGCTCTGTTTGTAAATCAAAGAAGAGAAATCAAATCCAGGTCTTGTTTTACATCAATGATAAACATTACTTCTGCTTTGAAAGAAATTGTCATAAAAGCTAGTGACTTTAAGTGTGTCCAGATGGCCTTTTTGCCCTGTTGTAATTATATTGTAGATACATTAATTTGCTTATTTCAAATGTGAACTTGCACATGACCACTCTAAATGTGCCCACTTACAATCTGGGCATGCAGGTATCTAGGTTCCAGCAGAGCCTGGATTTGGTTAGTTAATACCATGGCTCCATTTGCATGATCTAGATGGTGAAACTTAGAAGTTACCTGTTATACCTGCTGTGTCATCAAAAGCATTTAAATTAAATATACAGTTGGTTCACATTATTCATGGATCCCATATTTGTGAATTCACTGACTTGTGAAAATTTGTCAGGACAAATCAATACATTGAATACTCTAGGGGTCATTTGTAGACATGCTCAGAGCAGGAACAAATTTTAGTGGCCCAATGTGCATATTCCCAGATAAAGTCAAATAATGCCACGCTTGGCCTTCTTGTATCAGCTCTCATACTGTAAGCAAGTGTCCTTCGTACAGTCTATTTAATGTCATATTTTTGAGTTCTGTGTTTTTTCTTGGTGATTTCACAGTTTAAAATGGCCCCAAGCATAGTGCTGAGGTGCTTTTGTTGTTCCTAAGCACAATCCTGTGATGTGCCTTATGAAGAAAATATATGTGTTATGTAAGTTTGGCTCAAGCATGAGTTATTGTGCTATTGATCAGACATTTAATGTCAATAAATTAGCAATATATATTAATGAGATGTTCTTCCTCAGAAACACACATAAAACTGGGCTATATATTGATTGTTTGATGAATATGTTGTGACCAGAGGCTTGCAGGAACCTATCCCTATATTTCCCCTAGGAGCAGTGGTTCAGTATTCACTAAGTCAGTGTTCCTGCTGACTACTGAATGTAACTGATGTGAATGTGGATTGATTGGACTGTACATGGCTGTGTCAACCACAATCAGCTTAACTACAAATATCTTGAGTAAAGAGCACAAATTCTTTAAAAAACAATTATAGACAGGTCTTTTGTAGTAACATAATAATGTGCAAAGGATAGAATTTTGATGTTTACAGTATAAAGGTTGAATATCTTACTATTATTTGATACACTTAAGGCGCAAAAACCAAGCCCTTAGTGGGAGTTTTAGCGGGTCAAATGATATTTAAGTTTTAGGAGAGAGAAGGAGGGAAATAATATTTGATAGGTAGGGTGTGTTGTTCCTAAAACACACATATAAGTGGACATTATATTCATTTTTCTTCTTCCCATTAGAACTTATACCACAAAAAGCGTACTTCAAATATTTTATTATTACGCTCTCTGTGACAATTACATTTGTATATACATTTTTACATACATAAGCACTTATTTCCTTTGGATAGATTCTATGGACATGTTAGATTTTAGTATGTGCTGAGAAACTATACTTGAAGAAGGATGTATTAATCTGCATATCCTCCAATATCGTATATGCTGTTTTCCTAAATAGTCTCCATTTCTTCACTTAGACATTCTTTATTATTTTTATTAATATTGAAGGCTCAAAGCAATGAAAAAAATCACAGATTAGAAAATTTTAATTTATTTTTGTATTATTTTACTAGATTGACTGTTTGCACTTGATTGAATTACACTTCAATATGTCTTTTGCTCATTTTCTCTTAAGGTACCTGTTATTTCCTAATTCACTAGGAAGTACTTTTATAAATGGATATTCATCCTTTGTCTTTTATGTCTGAGTATGTTAGTGATTATTTTTCAATTGCAAATAAAATGAAATATAACTCAAAATAGACTTCAGTAAGACAAAGGATATATTGGTCTATACAACTGATAATTCCAGAGTGAATATCAAATACATGTGTATCCAGGCATCAAATGACAGCCCAGACACTGTTTTTCCATCTCTAGTTGGCAATCTCATTCATAATCTCCCTATGTGGTCTCATGAGGTTTTAAGGTAACAGTAGCCTTAGGTACGTTCTAACGGCTTACTTATCCTAGGTAAAATAATTCTTTTTTTCTCCTGATAATCCAGAATCATTGTTGGGAATTACTGCCAATTTGCTAGATTTGCCCCACCTTGGAATTTGGGGGAAAGAAGTGGTGATGTCTGCAGGCCCTAAAACATTAAGACTAACAGTTGGGTAGGGATGCTTTTTGAATAAAAAAAAAGGTATTGTTTCCCAGAAGAAGGCTAACAAGTTCTATTCTGACAATGAAAACTAATGCTGTCTACATGCTGATACCTTTTTTCCTGCTTATCATTAGTCTGTTTATGTGTATTCAAACATATTTTACTATATGAGTTACACCTTTGGTGCCATGATTAGAAAGAAATTATCTTTCATAATAATATAAGATATTCTCCTATAATTATTTTTGGCTTAAAAATCATTTAGACGGAATTGATTTTTATGTTAGGTATGAGATATTTTCCCACATTGTAAGTCAATTCTCCCAACATCATTCATTCAACCATCCATCCATATTTTCCCACTTATTTGAAAATGTCTCTTTATTATATATTTAATTCTGATGGATATCTAGGTCTGTTTCCAGAGGTTACCTTCTTCAAATAATTGTTTATTTCCATGCCATGATATTTTGGATGGAATTTAATTTTTAATTCATTTATTATCATTAAAACTTTAAAACAAGTAAAATAAATTCAAGTTTTTGTTGTACAGTTCTGTGAGACATAGACATACATATCCGGAAGCCATCATCACAAGCCAGAAAGAGAACAATTCTGTTTCAAAGAATTTCCTTATGCTGCCCTTTGTATGTTTAATTTGCATTTCCCTTATGATTAATGGTGTACAGTTTCTTCTTTTTTGCCCATTTGCCATTCATATATCTTCTTTGGGGAAGAATCTGTTCCAATCTTCTAGCCATTTTTACAAATTTAGTTATTTTCTTATTTTTTTGATTTGGGAGTTCTTTTTTTAAACATTTGAGGTACCAGTTCTTTGCCTGTTTAAAAGTCTTGGGAGAAAATATTGTTTTTAATTCTCTTATAACAATATTCTTTGCAAAGCACAAGATTTTAATAAAGTGAATTTTATCAATTTTTTCATTTATAGATTATGTTTCTGATGTTATATCTAAGAACAATTTGCTAACTTAAAGTCACAAAAATTTTCTCCTATGTTTTTCCCCCCAAATTTAGTATATTTTTACGTATTGTTCTATTTTAGGTTAAATTTTACATGCAATGTGAGGTATAGGTTGAAGTTCATTTTTTCTATACAGATGTCCACTTGTTTCAGCATTATGCGATCACGGCTCACTGCAACCTCCACCTCCCCGGTTCAAGCGATTCTCCTGCTCCCACCTCCGGGGAGGCTAGGATTGCAGGCGGGTGGCACCACACCCACCTAATTTTTGTGTTTTTAGCAGAGCTGGGGTTTCATCATATTGGCCAGGCTGGTTTCAAATTCCTGACCTCGTGATCCGCCTGCCTCGGCCTCCCAAAGTGCTGGGATTACAGGTGTGAGCCACCGCGCCCGTCCAGTTTGACTCTTAACCTAAGAAACTGCTTTGAAGCAATAACCAACTTATCAAAATCTAACTCAACAATCAAGGATGTGGTGGCTTTATAGGACATCAAAGGCAACAAAATGATGTTAATATTAACTAAATGTTGGAGTATCTAGTACACAGAGGGCATTGTCCCAATGACTGAAATAAAAAAAAAAAAAATTATCCCCACAATATAGCTGATGAGTTTGATTTTTGCAAATTGGCTGATACTGTTTTCAAAAGATTCTCTCATCTAAATGAGGGACCTTCTGTAATCCTTTCTCAGATTCAGAAACAAATCTACATTTTACCCATTAAGATGGAGGTAAGTGTCAATATACTCATTTTAAAGATGAAGAACCCAAGACTCTTCAGCTCGCATTGTTACAAAGTGGCAGAACCAAGCTATAAACCTACATTTCTTTTGATTCAAAACACAACCAGTATGTCTGAGATTCCCTGTTACCCAAGCCAGCATGGTAACATTTGAACCCAGTTCTCATCTATATTCAGCAATGTCTTTCTTGCAAGCTAGATTTTTAGTTTTCTCAACTGATGCTCATATGAAATAATATTATTTTTTCACATGCCTATTCATTATGAAGATATGTCTGTAGCTTTTTAAAGACAGACATCAATAACTGACCACTTTTTTCTGACCAGTAGAGAAATATATCTCACATTTTAGTGTTTCTGGCTTCAATATTCTGCCACTAGGTAAAGAGATTTTACTTGTCTATTTCACACAGTGTGAATTTCAAATGCAATAACATGTTAAAACATTTTAATTACATAATGCTGTCTTTTGTGTACTACTATTGATATTAGAAGAATGGTTGCATTCAAAATTTAATACCATCTCAAAAATTATCTGTAGTAATAAACCTTTCTTTTGTTAGATATGCTTTCCATTGAAAAACATTATACTTTCTTCAAAAGATCTCTAAGTATTAACATTTTGTATGATACATAGACTGATTATATATTGTACTATCTCTAATTGGCAAATAGAAATAGACATAAAGTAGGAACCATTTGGTAAATTAATGAAACATTTAACAATTATACAGATTCTGTGACTCCAAATCAGTACATTAAGGCTTTTGATTCACTTATCTTTAATTCATGTGTAGTTCATTGATGTAAATGTTTTGTCTGTAACATTTCTATTGAATCAAACATACGCTCCATTAAAATCTCCATGTGACCTTATGGCTTATCTCACTTTTTAGCTTAACTCAGTGATATTAATGATGGAACACATTGTCATTTCCTGTAAATTTGTAGGATGTTTTCATACTACTGCTTTGGGAAATGATTGCTCAGTAGCTACTGGTAGCAATATTTAGTACAAAGAAAATTTGTGTGGCCTTTGTCTTCTTAATTTACTTGATTAGCATAGTAACAATTTTTTATCTATTTTACTTTTAAATTAAAATTTGAAATGCATAAGAAATGGTCATAGACAAATAATTTCAATACACAACACTGAGAAAATGAGTCATACAAAAATTACACATTGATTTATATATTTTCAGATTTTTTACTTATATTTTAAATAATCATGTTTTACAGTATGCTTTTTTACTTAATATATTGTAAACATTTCTCAAATCAATAAATGTATTTCTTCAAAATCATTTTTATTAATCTCTAAGATTTCAGAATACAAATGAAACACGATTGTCTCAATCACTCTCTATGCAAGGACTTTTAGATACCAGTTTCTTCATTTAATAAGTGATCCAATGAACTATATTTGTTTAAGTACTCATCCTAGTATTTTAGTCTCATTTTTTAATAAGTTATTAAGATGGGAATTGCAGAATTTTCAGGATTTTATATATGTATGTGCAACTAGTTATCTATCATCTAGCTATCTATCTATCAATTCAGAGAACAGTTTTATGGATTCTGATGAATTGACTTGCTCCAAGTCAGTCTCATGTTCCAAGACAACACGAGTGTAGTAATTTGTAATTGCTGAACAAGACATGATATATACTTGAAAACTGAATGTCTTTCTGAATCAGTATGTTTATTAATATGTTATTGGCTGTTTTATATCCTCTGCATGGTTCATTTTTTGTCTTGATCATTAGTTTAAGAATATTAACTTTATGTTTGGATTTTTAAATGTTTTGAATTCATAATTTTTCAATATGTAATTTTAACATGTTTGGAATATGATTTTTCTTTCTGTTTCATATGGAAATATATTAAAATGTAATCAAATTAGTATTTAAATGTATAATTTCTTCCTTTAGCATTTTATCATCTTTTCTCACCACAAAATTATATATGTATGCCTATTTCAGTACTCTCATTGTGTTTGACAATTTTACTATTTTGGCAATTTTTTGTTTTGTGGTTTTCTAAATCAAAATAATATTTTGGTCATTTTTATCAAAAATGTTATAAAATAACATTCTTTTCTACAGATTTGAACAGTAATATTTACATTTTTGTATTTTCTGAAATCTATTTCTGAAGTTTCTTACCTGATGCATTTATTTTGCCTCTATACTAATTACATCAACACCATGTCATTTTAAATAAGTAACATTTTAATACTTATGAGGATAAATGTTCTTATTTTGCTGTTTTAAAATACAAAAAAAAAAATCATTGCATTAAGTTGTAGGAAAAATCCTACTGGCATTTTATAAAAATTATATTAAACTTATGTGTTAATTATGAAAGAAATGACATCATTATAATATTAAGTCTTCCAAATGATACAGAACATATTCTCAGTTATCGATGCACCTTTTATGACTTTAAGTAAAGTATTTAAAGTCCCGAACAAAAATTAGTTTCTTCGTTTTAATAAGCATAACTTGGTCACATAAAATGTTAACATTAGAAAGCTGGATGAAGTATTTATGGAAACTCATTTCTGTGTTTGCAACTTCTCTGTGAATGTAAAATTGCAAAATAAAAAATGTATTGAAACTATTCTTTCATTTTTTTGTTGCTGCTAATATTCATTTAATAAATATTTCAAAAACACAATTCACTGGCTTATAGGCAAATATTATGATAATTAAAGCTAATGAACCACTCACCTAAACTGTTATATAATTATTGTTTTCAAGGACTGAATATAAACCAAAAAACGTCAGTAAAAAGCAGATGATCACTGACCCAACAAAGTTTCTTGAGATTCTCTCTTTTCTTCCTTTTTGTCCTCTTTTTCCCCCACAAAGAATTTATCCAGGTGTATGGGTGTTCAAAATGTACAAAAGGTGAGAAGAGTCTTGTCTCACTGTTTAGTCCATTTGTGTTGCTGAACAAAATACCTAAGAAAGGGTAATTTACAAGGAACAAAAATGTATTCTTTCATAATTTAGGAAGCTGGAAAGTCCAAGATCAAGGTGCTGACATCTGATGTGAACCCTCTCTCTGCCTTACTACCCGGGGGAAGGTAAAAGGACATGAAAGGACAAACACTGTATCCTCACATAGCAGAATTGCAAAAGGAGAGTCAATCCAGTCCCACAAGCCCTTGAGTAATAGCATTAATTCATTTATGAGGGCTCCAGGCCTCCCTAAAGGCCTTATTCTCAACACTGTTGCATTGGGGATCAAGTTTCCAACACATACGTTTTTGAGGGGATGAAAGCCATTCAGGCTATGACACTCAGCATTGCAAAGAGGTACATTGCAAACACCAAACCAAAGATGCAATAAGAAGACGTGGACACGGAGGCACAGGCCTGAGTCTAGTCTGCTCAACAATAAACAAGTAAACCTCACAAGATAGCAACACATGGGGCTAGCAGACCCAAGGACATTGATCTGGACAATTCAGCTCCATTAGGTCCTGCCTATAGACCCTTATCTCCCCTTTGACTAGACCATACAGTATAATAAAGTTGCAAAATAGTAAGTTCTAGAGACAGACAGCACATATGTTTGTTTTGGAACTTAATAACTATATACCTTGTGCAAGACATTCCACATCTCCAGCCTAACTTACATCATCACTGAAATAGGGTTGCTCTTTCACATCTCTGTTCTTTTGCCCCATATGTATTTGTATCTTAATCTTGTCAAACTATGTGTTTACTTATTGGAATATGTAATAAAAGGAGACAATGAGGTAGCTATTGTCATAGGTGCTGGTGATACATTAGTTTCTATTTCACCCACTAGATTGGGTTATTTGAAGGAGAGACTATTTTTTTTTATTTATATCCCTTTTATCACCCTACACCAACTAGCTTTCCTGAGTTTAGCAAATATTTAACAGAGGAATTTCCCTCACACCACAGCAAATGTAGCTTCATATATTATTATTTTTATTTATTTTTTATTTTTTTTTGGGGGGACGGAGTTTCGCTCTTGTTACCCAGGCTGGAGTGCAATGGCGTGATCTCGGCTCACCGCAACCTCCGCCTCCTGGGTTCAGGCAATTCTCCTGCCTCAGCCTTCTGAGTAGCTGGGATTACAGGCACGCGCCACCATGCCCAGCTAATTTTTTGTATTTTTAGTAGAGATGGGGTTTCACCGTGTTGACCAGGATGGTCTCAATCTCTTGACCTCGTAATCCACCCTCCTCGGCCTCCCAAAGTGCTGGGATTACAGGCTTGAGCCACCACGCCCGGCCGCTTCATGTATTCTAAAGCTGCTGAATTTTCCCACCAGGTTTACTGCACAAGAAGTCCTAGTGTTTCAGAAAATTTTCATTTGTTGCTTGGAAGAATATTGAGGACAAGGATAATGTCTGCACAAGGAAGAGGGGAGAGAAAAAATGCTATTTATATCAGGTGCTGCTTGTATAATCTTTTTTCTACATGTACTACCATAAAGTAGAGAAATGCATACATCCAGTTGAGTTCTTACAGTATAAAAGTTTGGAAATTCTTTAAGGAATATGCATGTACCCATGGGAATGTGTCTATGAGATGAGGATATTTTCCTGTTGTGAACTTCATACAAAATTATTGAGGCTAAGTTCACATTTGCCTTGTTAATTCAGATGAAAAGACCAGTGCAACAAGAATGACTATATGAAATACAGGAAGCCCTCTGGGTTTGTGGACTCAGGATTTCCAGTGTTTAGTATTTATCATCAACATGACACGTGTTAGGTTGATTGATGTTCCTCTGGGTTGCTTCAGCCCCATTTGTTTGCTGCATTTTCATGCCTGGTATAGTCATACAAATGGTCCTGGGCTGGATACACAAGTTCTGTGTTAAAGAAGAGGTTAGCAAATTAAAGAAAGATGTTCAAGGCAAACAAGCTCTTAACATTTATCTCCTCCATGGCATAATTAGGACTTAAACATTTGGGAGAAGTAAAATGAAATCTTTGTGTTGTTCTGAGTTACTTTGCTTTAGCAGGAAAAAACCTGTAATTTATATGTTTGCCTAATTCCAGGTGTTTTTTTTAATTTAATTTTCCAAGAAAAAATTATTCTTGTTTATTTATATACTCTGAAAATGAGTTATTATGAGATTTGATATGGAATAATATGAACATGAAAAATAAATATGTGATTAGAGTATATCTTTCGGGACTATTCCTCACATCAGTGTTATGAGGAACTAATGTTAGTAACACTGCAAACATATGAAAAACATCTAGACAGTGTTGACATTTGCCCCCCAAAAATCTCTGATCTTCAAACTCCTTTATGTCAGCAACCAAACACAGTGTTTAAGGACATAGAATTCATATGTGCAAAATATACTGGGAAAACATTGTGTCAGATGCTTAGATTTCATCATGCAAAACATGTGGTTATCCATTGTTTCTTAAAATTAAATATTGTTGTCACTAGCACAGTTGAAAACCAGCAACAATATGGGAGTATACAGTTGACAGAAAAATACAATGGACATTATTTTACATCTGGTTAAGGGCCAGGTTATATCAAAACATAATTCCTAGTCAATGATAAAATGTAGGCTATTGTGATTATGCCATCTATAGAAGTCACTTGGACACATGGAAAGCGTAAAGATTTGTGAACCATCCTTAACCAGTTTGTGAACCATCCTTAACCAGAACAAGGTGTTTTCTAACAGTGTGTGTGCATGTGTATGTATATATATTTGTGCATTGGTTATCAAAGTATTATTCAAAGTAGTTTTACTACGGGAAACTTGTCAGATCCAAATCATAACCTCAATCTTACACAATTGTTTAAGAGATAATTTAATACAAAATCAACTTTATTTAAAATAAAATGAAACTTTGAATAAAACTACAGAAGTTACCATTTAATAAATCAGATCTGCAGAGACTATAATTTATTTTTAACAAATAGTCCTATTACACAGAAAGTCAAGAGAAAAGTACTTTGATTTCCAATTGGCATGTTTACTACAGAAATTGTTGAGTTATCTCTGTTTTTCCTTCTTTTATAATATTTTATTTCCCCAGCAAAACTGAGCATGAAATGAATCTTAAGCTGATATATGCATAAACGCATACTGCTTAGTTTTGAAATGTTGATAAGTACAAGTTCATATGTCTTTTACTTTATTGATAAGTTAATTTATCTTTTATTCTTAACCATTTCTCAACTCATTTTACATTTTGTGGTTTATGTAAGAAAAAGTGATCCTTGTGGTAATTTAAATAAAAGTATAATTATTTTGAAGTAACTGATGTTTACAATATTAAGGCATGAGAGGATTTTGTAAAACAGTTTTTTATGCTAGAAGATATGCTTAGTTGTATCTGAACTAATATTTTCTAGAAAAATATGACTCAAAAGTGTTTTCTCAATGTTGGGCAAAGACAAAGTCCCTCTAGTGTATACGAACATGATCTTTTTGTACAGTAGCTTTCACTTGCCATCTTTTCTCTTGATAGAAATGCTTAGCATCAGGATGAGCATCCCACAACATTTGTTTTCCAGTAACCCTTCCTACATACAACATGTTGGGACATCATTCAAAAAGTCCTTAAAGCATTTCTTCGACCATTTTGTTTCAATAGATTTATTCCTATACTAATCTACACTGGAGGATCCTCCTCTTATAGGAATAACTTAAAAAGAGTAACAATAACAACTACAGAGGAGTAGTCCAAGAGGCCAGATTTCTGAATAAATTACCAGTTGACATTAATGCCTCAAATTTAGTATGGATCTGGAAAGGTAGCAATTAGCCTGAGAAGCAAAAGAAGAATAAACATAGATATTAGGCAATGCATTAAACTGTAGAAGAGTTACACTGCTTTCATAACATAGTGCAACATTTTTCTTTTTTTTTTTTTTTCTTTTAGGGCAGAACTTCTGTCACCCAGGCTGGAGTGCAGTGCCGTGCTTGGCTCACTGCAACCTCCGCCTCCTGGGTTCAAGTGGTTTTCCTGCCTCAGTTGCCCAAGCAGCTGGGACTACAGGTGCATGCTACAACATCCGGATAATTTTTTGTATTTTTAGTAGAGATGGGGTTTCACCATATTGGCCATGCTGGTCTCCGACTCCTGACCTCATAATCCACCCACCTCAGTCTCCCAGAGTGCTGGGATTACAGGCATGAGCCACTATGCCTGGCCCTACAGTGCAATTCTTTACTCAACATCAAGTCATCAGTGAACCTAGTTTGTTGCGATGTGTCCTAGCTTGGCCACAGGGGTGGCTCTTCTTTATTTGGAAGCAGTGGATTCATATACATGCTGAAGAGTAATGTGATATGGTTATCTCATTGTGGTCTGTGTTCTGTAGCAAGAAGTTCCCTCAACCATAAGTAGTTCCACACATTCACATACTTTAATTACCAACCCTGAACAATTCATTCTACTTCTGTTAGGATCTCAGCCTTTGATCAACAGAACATCTTACTTTCCATTCTCTTTGCCATTTAATAATTTTATCATTTACAAATAATAAACTATCAGGTTCTAAACTATTAGAATCTTTGGCTTAATAAAATCATGTGACCATTTGGCCTGCTACAAAATGGAATTTTTTTTTCTATTTAAATAGGTAATGGTCACTGTTGTAATTTCTGAAACTGTATCCAAGTACACAATATCTTTGAAAGTCTATCTTGCCTGTGTGGAGGACATATTTCACTTTATAAGATCTAATTATTTTCTATCGTGTACCCTCTTTCTTCTGTCCTCATTATAGCTGATGACTGTTTCCTCCATGCGACATCTGAACCTTCTATATGGCAATATTAGGGAACTTTTAACATTAATTAGAATTATTGGCTTGTCTGTTTACTTCTTATACTAAATAATAAGCACACTGAATACAGTATATTATGTACCTAGAATATAGTATGCACCAAATAAATGTCTATAGAATGAATTGATTAATGTATCACATTTATTTTGTTATTAGGAATGAGTAAGGAGAAAATATTAAAGCATACATCATTTGTAAAGATCTTTTAAATTCTAGAATCATTACAGGAGTCAATGCAAAATTAAAATTTTTTCTACATATAAAAATCACAAAAAATATTTAATAATTATGGTAATAGTTAAAGAAACTGAAAGAAACATGAATATTGTTTTCGATTTTATTGTTTTCATTGGAAACTTACTAGTATTTGAATATATTCTAAATTGCGGCTTTGTTTAATTCTACTTTTCATGTAAATGTATTAGAGTTAAGCTAAGAGTTGATAGTAACAACAAAATATAAAGCTTGAAACTGGGAAACACTGAATAAAATGCACCATAATAAATGTTTATCTTGATAATTAGGGAAGTAAGTTTTCCTGAAGTATGCATTTTTAAAAGCCAATGATGTCAGTTCCCACTGTAAATGTAACTTATTTCATAAAAGTGTATTTTGGTCTGCCACTTGCAAGTGATTTATATGTGTATATATATTATATATATATATATATATATAATATATATATGTATACAGAGAGAGAGAGAGAGAGAGAGAGATTGAGAGAGAGTACATGGTAGAATTTGTACTGAACTCTATTTTATATGAGAATCAAAAGATAGACTCCTAAGTACCATTTGGTTCCTTCGTGCAAATACTAAGTTACCTAAGCACTTTGGCACACAAGGCAAAAATAACTCTGTATTTACCCTGTAATTATCTGATATTTAACCTTATAATTAAAGGAACAACAGTTGCCACATACACAAAGTGCACTTACAGGAAGTAAGTGCTCTATAAAATAAAGCAATTACTGCAATAAACTATATAATTAAAAATCTCTTAAGGCACCAACAAGGCTTGCCCAGCTAATTCTAAAAGTACCAGAATAGTTACTCCAGATGCATTATCTTGTGGTTTACAAAGAATTGAAAATGTATCTTTTTCAGAAGCCTGTTCTCTGGAAAAGAACACAAACAAGCTAAAACCTTTTAATTTGTTCCCAGAGCTAGTACACCCACCCTATTTGGGGAACAGGCTGAAGTTAGAAGAGCATTCTAAACACTAATGTCCAAATGCATTTTTGATAATAAGCAATGATTCAAAGCAGACCTATCCATTGGCATTGAGAGAAACAATGTCTCTTTTTAAAGGCACATCCCAAAAAGTACTATGCCACTTTTTCAGAGAAACCCTAAATATAGTTGGGGAGATAGTTCTCTTCCAGAGAGCCACATATGTTTGACTCTGTCTATCCTTTGTTACAAATGTTTATAAAAGAATAATAATCAGGGAAAAGCTTTTCTGTCGTTCTCACCAACTTTCTGTATACAGCCATTTCTCCAGTTATATTCTGTTTTACCCTTACTTTTGTTAACTTTTTAAATAAGAACTTTTAATTGTGTGCTCCTTTGGGGAGAATCGGGTCTTTTTAATTGATCTCATATCACAGATAATCTAGAGGAACTAGCATGTATGATTTCTAGTTTTTTTCACTTCTGAATCCATGTGGATGGAATGTCCATTCACTGAGATAGAAACAACTAGAAGAAAATCAGATTAGTGTGGAATACTATGCATGTAATTTTGACATGTTGGATTTGACATTAGTTTAGAATTTACAAATGATACTTCAATTATGCAGGTGATTATACATACAGTTCACCGTCTATATCCATGAGTTTTGTGTTCATTGATTCAACAAACTGTGGATCAAAAACATAGTATTGGGGGCAAAAACATTACACATACTTACAAGAAGCAAAACTTGAGGCTGAGCGCGGTGGCTCACGCCTGTAATCCCAGCACTTTGGGAGGCCGAGGCAGGCAGATCAGGAGGTCAAGATATCGAGACCATCCTGGCCAACATGGTGAAACCCCGTCTCTACTAAAAAGTACAAAAGTTAGCTGGGAGTAATGGTGCACTCCTGTAGTCCCAGCTACTCGGGAGACTGAGGCAGGAGAATTGCTTGAACCCAGGAGGCGGAGATTGCAGTGAGCCGAGACTGAGCCAAGGAGCCCCAACCCCAGGCCACAGACCCTATGGGCTGCACAGCAGGAGGTAAGCAGCAGGCTAGTAAGTGGAGTTTCATCTGTATTTACAGCCGCTCCCCATTGCTTGAATTATTGCCTGAGCTCCACCTCCTGCCAGATCAACAGCGGCATTAGATTCTCAAAGCAGTGCAAGCCCTATTGTAAATTGCTCATATGAGGGATCTAGGTTGTACACTCCTTATGAGAATCTAATGCCTAATGATCTGTCACTGTCTCGTCACCCACAGACGGGACCATCTAGTTGCAGGAAAACAAGCTTAGGGCTCCCACTGATACCACATTATGATGAGTTGTATGATTATGTAATTATATATCATAACATAATAATAATAGAAATAAAGTGCACAATAAATGTAATGCACTTGAATCATCCTGAAACCATCCCCACTCCCATCTGTGGAAAAGTTATCTTCCACAAAACTGGTCCTCGGTGCCAAACAGGTTGGGGATGGCTGTTACAAGAAGTCTAGAGTTGATATAAAGTATATGGGTGGGCTATATGCAAATGCTGCACCATTTTATATAAGATACTAGAGCATTCTTGGATTTTTGTATCCACCGGCATCTTGGAACCAAATCCCCATAGATATCGAGCAGTGACTACATATGAAGTTAGAAGAGATATCAAGGGTACAGAGGGTCATTGAAGTGATGAGTATAGGTAAGATTTTCTAGGGAGAGAGCCCATTGGTGATAATAGAACAGGTCTGGAACCAAGGTTGAAAACACTAATGAGGAAAGACAAGGTGGATGGAGATGAGAAAGCAATGAAGGCACTGTGACTAGCGTGGTAGAAAGAGGCACAGGAGAGTATGGTGTTAAAATATCAAGGAAAGACAGTTTTTCAGTAATGCAGGGATGGTCTACAATGTTAAATGTTGAGACACAGGAACATAAAAACTAAAAATATCCTTTAATTTAGTATCATGGAGAACATTCATGACCATCAGAACCATCAATAATGGTTGAGCTTTCCAATACTTACGGGAATATGAGGACTTATATTTTAAGTCAAATGACTGTACAGAAGTTATTTAATGATAGTTGTTCATCTAGTATTAGATCACTGATAAAAGATCATATACTCCTACCTGAGTAATGCTTTTGAAGGAACTTTTGTTTAACAACATACACTTGAAAATAGGAGTATGGCTACAGTTAAGCAGCATGACTTTATTCATACTTTGAAGAATGCATATGAATTGTGTTCTATTTGCTGTAACACTGTGGTATATTGTCTTTAAATCACAACTTTTTGAACTACTTTAATTCATTTTGATAGACAATTTTACAAATAGCATAAATTACTCTTTTTGAAAAAAGATATATTGGCTCATTTTTATTCTAACCCCATGTGAAAAGATAGATAACATATGAGTAGATGCCCTCTTTCTTTTTTCTAGTTTTGAATCTCCATCTTCTTTTGTATACTTTTCTTGGTCATTTCCTTCTTATCAGTAGTTGATCCTCGTATTCTTTTCCTAAATCCCTAGAACTCAGTAAGTCCTTTTGTGAGGAACAGAGCACTATGTCTTGGTCATAATGATATCCTTTACAATGCCTAATGTAAACCTTGAATGTGGCAAGGACCTTATGAATACTTATTAAATAGAAGTAATAGAAATAGAAGTCTACGTGCCTTTTCATTCCACTGAGCACACATAATTACATTTTAGTTAATTTAACATGTGTTATGATTTTTGCTGATTCAAAGCCTTAGAGCAGCACATCCACATTCCCAGGATGTGCTCATTAATCCAATAAGTATTATTCTGTTTCCTACTAAGTGTAAACAGTACAGTGAAGAGAAGCATAACTCTTGTCCTTGCTGGACTAAGACCACAGAGCTGTGCCCTGTTATAACAAAGCCTGAAGCCACCAATCACCTCCTTTTCTTTTATGTGAAGAACAGACTTTCTTTGGAGCTTTTGGAACATACAGATTTTTGTTTCATTTTTCTTTATTTTCTTTACTTTATGATAGTGAATTTTTCATTATTTCACATTTCTAACTCAACTACAACCTCCAAAACATATATAGCAGCAGTCCGGTTTTTTGTTTGTTTGTTTTGTTTTGTTTTTCTTTAGAAATCTATATTCCCGTAAGGGCTGTTGAAAATAGGGGAGAAAGAGGACTATGCAATATTTTTCTCTCATTATCAGAGATTCTTTTTAATTTTTGGCATCCTGTCCCACCAGTTATGTCTCTCCCACAGAAGGAGGTGAAATGAGTTAGGTAATTCATGAATTAAGGAAAGGAAGTCCTCCCAGCTCCCTGCCACATGTCTCCCTATAGGTTTCCCCCAGACAGCCAAGGGACCACCAAAAACTAGAGGTTCTGCCATCACTAATCCATGTTGTTAATTTTACAGAGAGAGCTGGGAGGGTCTGTGTTTGTTCAGTACTGACTGTAACTGGGTGTGTACACTCATATAATTTTAAATCATTGTTAGGAAATACTGCCCACACAAAGACTATATTTTTCAGTATCACCATCGTAAAAATGGTCTGTGCCTGACTCCTCTTTCTCTGTCTCTCAATAGGTTTCACATTCAGGCAGGGAAAAAAGGCATCATTCACTGTGCCCTCTGAAAATGTTCACAAGTCTAAACTTGTGTGGAGTCTGGTGTTCCCTCTGAGATGTTGAGCTCTTTCCTCCAACTCTGCTTTTTTGGTCACTTAAATATAAAATCTTTACTTTACTTTGCAAAGTTTATGTTTTCTCAAAGCTCTCTCATACTATCTTTATTTTGATAATTTTCTATCTAAATTGTTAAAGCAAAGTGTTCTTCTTTGACTATAATACACATACAACAAAATAAAAAGAGTATTGTTATTTCCTTAAGGTAGCAAAAAAAGCAAATAATTTAGATTTAGAGTGTCCTTTAAAAAATTTTGGCTTATTCTTGGTTGTAAACACAATGGGATTTTTACTTCTGATTACAAGAACAATGTGGAAAATCTGTAAATCATAAGTATGGGTAAAGTTGGTTTGCACTCAAATTTAACTAGTCCTTGACAGCCACTGCTCTCCATATATGACCAAACTGGAATTAAAAAAATCTCCAATGGTGGGGAGTTGGGACATGTGTTTGGCCCTGGAAGTCATTCTCATGTTCAGACATTTAAAGAAAGGGAACTAGCTCTAGATATAGTCATTAAGGCAGACACATCTGCATATGCCATTTAGTGATATCACTATACAATGAGAAATAGACCCTTAACATGGATGGCCAAACATTTAGACAGCTTGAGTTCAAATCCTGGCTCAGCCATTTACAAATTACATTACATAAATTCCTAACTTTGCTATGCTTTCATCAGTAAAATAAACAGTAGTATTACTTCACAGAGTCTTTATGAGGAAGATATTAACATAGCAATTACTAATTAAATATTAACAATTATTATTATAAAAGGCAACCAGAAGGCCAACTTTTTTTCATGCAATGTTTTTTCTTAGCCTAAAAAAGCTTAGCTATCACTGGATTTCTTAGTATATGAAACACATGGCAGTGATAGTGGAAAAACTTGCACTAGAATCTTAGAATATCCTGGAAAAAGGAATCAAGACCCTAATCTATTTTGCATAATGCTTAGAGATGTCTGAAACATCTCTAAGCATACAGTCTCTGTCGAAACAACAATATCATCACAGCATAAAACAACCCTAGGTAATAAGTAAATGAATTTGTGTAGCTGTGTTTAAATAAAACTTTATTCATGGACACTGAAATATAAATTTCATATAATTTTTTGTGTCACAACATATTGTTGTTCTTTTGATTTTTCCCAACAATTAAAAAACAGGAAAACCATTCTTAGCTCATGAACTGTACAAAAACACACAGCAGATAGAATTTTGCTTGTTGGTAATAGTTTATTAAACCTTGTTTTAGAGCATTTCTTTTGTCTTTGCAAACTTGATCCTTCTGAAACTGGCCCAATTGCCCCATAGAACTAATATTATGGTGTTATGAATAAATATAGAAAATGAATAAACATAGAAACTTTGTCTTACCCGAGTACCTCCCTTAAGCAAGAAACTGAAACTCCACATCTGGACAATGAGATGCCAGACTCCTCATCTCTCATTTCTTCCTTACTCCTCCAAAATCTCTGTTTTTTGCCACATACATTCCTTCTCCACTATACAATCCCTCAATTTTAGTCAGCTGGAAAGATAGATTTGAGATTTGGCTTCCATCTCTTTCACTGATGTCATCCAAATTAAAAGCCTTCTTTGCTGGCAGTGCTCCTTATCTCAGTGATTGGCTGTCTGAGTGGCAAGCAATGGGACCTGACCCTTAGATTTTGGTACCCCAACCAGGAATGCACTGATCATGGCTTGGCTACCCCAAGGGTCAGACAGTCTTAGAAGCCCTGCTAAGCAGCTGCCCACCCATTTTTGGCCTGAGGTAGATTTCAGTCTCTATTTGGCCCTGCCACTGCCAGCCCCAGCGGTGTTCCTGAGTGCCTAGGAAGAACACCTTTGAAATGTGACATTTGCCTCTGGATAGGTGGTTTGTCTTTTGTGGATACCAGATAGCCAGAATGACTTCTTTCAATTTGGGAAATTCTAGAGCAATTTCCATTTGCAGGTGGAATAAGCCCATCTGATGGAGGAACCACTGTAAATGCTTCAGTTTCCACACTCTTGGGGCTTGCTAGTAATTGTTTGTGGGTAAGTAGACAAGTGAGTATCCTTTGTGAGCTCAGAAAGTGTGATTGGCTCCTCTCCATTTGAGAGATTCTGAAGGAATTTCTGTTGCAGATGGAACAAGACTAACTGATGGGAAGAGGAAGCACTTCATATGTTTCAATTTAGATACTCTTGGGGCTTGTTGGTTGCTGCCCCAGTTGCATTATGTTTTGGTGATTGTGTGTGTGTCAACGTAGTCATGGGGCTTGGGATTCGATCTCAGAGTGCAGCCTGCTTGCATGCATTTTTAATGGTTGATCTGAATGTACTTGTAGGCCAGTGAGGCAAAGGACAGTCTATGACCACACTATGCTGGACCTGCCCTTTTTTGTCTGATCTTGAAAGTTGATGAATTGTATTGCTGTCTTACAATTGGATTCATTTTCCAGTTGAAAGGAAAAATATGATGGAATTTCATGTATCCCGGCTTTTACGTTGCTTTTTAAAGCAGGATTGGGCCTGGTAAGTACATGATGGTCTTTGGTGGTGGTGTTTGGCCTCAGAGTTCTTTGCAGTCCAGTAAGGATTAGCCTATAAAAATTGAAGTGCTGTGAAAATAGTTACCCAAAACTTTAGTTCACAGCCTTCACTGGATGACCTGGATGACTTATCAGCGCAAAGATTAGCCATGTGAACATGATTCTAAACCAGTAAGTTTGACTGTTATTTCATAGCTAGAATTCTGAGGGAAAAGCTACTAGATCTTGTGTGTGTAAGTGTGCATGTGTCTGTGTGTGTGTCCATGTTATGTGTTGTGTTTACAGGGTACCAAATGGGCTCATAAATAAAAGAGCACTCCTACATTAACTAAATAATTTCAAGCATTTTTCAGGTTTACCTGACTTAAGTAAATCTTTAATTAAAAAACTGACTCTAAAATTACCGGTAAAATAAAAATAGAAATGTCTTCAGAATTTGTCAGCATGTTTTGTTCTGGCTTTACTGATTATTTTACATTTGGCTCTGCTGGATATTTTGAAGTGTCGATCTTCAGCAAAAGTTTGTAAGACTGTAAATTCAGCTAAGAGCAAAATGAGATCATTATATTTGTAATATTTTTTTTTATTTTTTGAGGCTGAGTCTTGTTCTGTCACTCAGGCTGCAGTGCAGTGGTGCAATTGTGGCTCACTACAGCCTCTGGCTCCCAGGTCCAAGGGATTCTCCTGCCTCAGCCTTGAAAAGGACTGAGTCATTCAATTTCTTTTCTCACCTTCTGTAATTTTATTCCTCTGTTCCTAACTGCTATTGTGTCCTGATACTAAGCTTTATATCTTGAAAGTCTGGGAAAGCTGTGTTTTCTTTAAGTATAACTTGATCCTATACTCTTGACTTTTCCTGGTATGGCCAAATTGTTGATCAGGTTTGACTTTCAATTTCTGCCTAAATTGTTCATCAAGTTTGATTTATGGCAAGCCTCTCTAGTCTTGCTATAGGGAGAAACCATCGCACTGCAGAAGGCATTTCTTTGCCTGTTGGTAACTGATATAAGAAACATATTTTACATTTCATCAAAATAATTCCTATTGGTTTTTTAATTGCTTCAAAAAACTAATATTTAAAAGAATTAGGGTTTTAACATTCATGTAATTTTTTATTGCTTTTAATGTCCTTGTGCTGTTAAGTCAGAGTTTTCACTCCTGGATCTGAAAAAGGAACCAGCTTCTGCTATATCTTGAACATTGGCTCTAGTCAAAGCCTCATCTTCTGAACTGGAAGAAGGCTACAGTCAAAATAAATTGCTTTTGTGAGACACAGGGTCAGAAATGAAAACTATTGAATCCTTCAAGACCCAGAGACTATTGCAGAAGAGGTGGACATGTGAGATTGTAAGAGCTGATTTTTAGGGATAAGAATAGTTCAGAGTTTTTCTGTAAATTAAACATTAATAACAAAAGCACACTGACTCATCTGGACACCTTTGTTGGAATACAGGATATTCTTGAAACATTGATCTACACTTCAGTAGGAAATTGTAAAATGTTATAAAAGATTTATGGAACTCTTATCTGATGATCAAATTGATTTAAATTAGGTAGGATTTTTTATGAAGTTATATTAAAATTAACATTAATAGTACACTATACAAAAGTAATTTTTTTTTTCTCTTTGGAACAAATTTTTTGTGTAATGTGAAGAAGAGATAATAAAAGATTTTTGTTTAGCTTTTGAGTAAACTGCAGGGGAAAAAAAGAGGAGATAGAGAGACAGATTTAATTGGCCCCATGCTGTCTTTATTAGTCTTATTGTTTGGGAAACTGAGTCTCCTTACTAATAAAAAATCAAGAAGGTTTTATCCATAAATATTTGAATCATCATTTTGTTTAAATAAATGACTATTTTGTAGTGACCTGTGATTCTGTTATGTGATATCAAATTTTTTGAACTTTTGATATTTAACAAACTTTCTAAAATCAAAATTTCATGTTCTAAATTTAGTCATTTTGACCTTGAATGAACTTTTTAGACATTAGAGGCCCTTGAAGTCTAAGAGGACCATATTAGTCTTATTTGGTATGTTAAAATTATACAGGAAAGCATTGTCAAATATTTAACTTTCTTTGCATTATATTTATGTATATGTGTTATTAATGTGTGTTTCAAAATTGTATAAAATTCCTGAAATTCTAATATGTCTTAGTATATGTTATTAGAAATAATTATGATTATTATTTTAAATTGTTGTATGCCACAAAAATAACCAAATTTGTCTATTGTGTCTTTAACCATGGCTGAGTTATTGTTTTACTTTGATTCTTCTCAAAAAGTGGTTTATAATCAGCTACAACTCAAAACTTGCTTCTTTATGGGAATTCGTGAAAAGGACTCTTGGATGAAGGTTTCCAATAATTTTGGAGATTGTGATATTTTGACTAGAGAGAAAAATCCTAGGACTTTCATTAGAGAGCTAATGTGTTCATGAGTCCCCATAATGAGCAGAACAGGGATTAATTGCATGGGCTGTACTAATTAGTTTGTTTTGTTTTGTTTTTCAGAGTCAAAACATCTTTTCTTTCTTTCTCACTCTCCTTCCTTCTTCCTTACTTCCTTCTCTTTCTTTCTGTTTCTCCCTTTCTGTCTTTCTTTCTTCTTTCCCTCTTCCTCCCTTCGTCTTCTCTTTCTCTTTCTCCCTTTCTCTCTTTCTTTCTTTCTGTTTCTCTTTCTCTTCCTTTCTTTTCTTGTTTTTCTTTCTTTTTTTGAGACATCGTCTCACTCTGCTGCCCAGGCTGGAGTGCAGTGGCACAATCAGAGCTCACTGCAGCCTCAACCTGGTGATCCTCCCACCTCAGCCTCCCAAGTAGCTGGGACTACAAACATGTACCACCATGCCTGGCTAATCTTTCTTTCTTTCTTTTTTTCTTTCTTTTTCTTTCTTTCCTTCCTTCCTTCCTTCCTTCCTTCCTTCCTTCCTTCCTTCCTTCCTTCCTTTCTTCCTTCCTTCCTTCTCTTTCTTTCTCTCTCTCTTTCTTTCTTTCTCCTTCCTTCCCTC
>NW_016107337.1:9793755-9802079 GCF_001604975.1 Cebus imitator
TCTTTCTTTCTTTCTTTCTTTCTTTCTTTCTTTCTTTCTTTCTTTCTTTCTCTCTCTCTCTCTCTCTTTCTTTCTTTCTTTCTTTTTCTTTCTTTTCTTTCTTTCCTTTCTTACAGGGTCTCACCATGTTGCCCAGGCTGCGCTCAAACTACTGAGCTTAAACAGTCATCTCACTTCAGCTTCTAAAAATGCCTGGATTACAGCTATGAGCCACCATCAGGTTGCTTTATTTCTTTTGAGTTATTTATAGCCTTTAGCAACTGGATAGAGTATGTATTCTTGTATACAGAATTAAAGCATATTTATCTCTCTTTACTTGATTTTTGCAGAATTTGGAAACTATCTGTAAGTATTTTTTTATTTATGGCAATATAGTTTTTTTGTATAAGTTCAATAAGAGTCTGTTTTCTTTTATAACAGGACACACTTGGAGGCACTAGTTATTTTACAAAGGCTTTAACTGGAACGACATATTTTCACATATGAACAGATTGCTATGACGAACTTAGATTTACTTTATATAGCTGATTAAAGCCCTTTTTGAAAGACTGGCCTTTTACCTTGTCTACAATATTTCTTCATAGGATTCCTGATGTGTGATAAGAAAAGCATGTTACTTTTTGACTGGCCCAAGAACGTCAAGTTGTTCACTGCATTTATGCAGCTTATCTGCAGGCACAGGTAAATCCTTGGCTGGGCTCAAGAGGTCTTTAAAATTTAAACTTGATTCCAGTTCTAGATCCTTGAGGAATCGCTACACTGTTTTCCACAATGGTTGAACTAACTTACACTCTCACCAAAAGTTTGAAAGTGTTCCTGTTTCTCCACATCCTCTCCAGCATCTGTTGTCTCCTGATTTTTTTTAATGATCACCATTCTAACTGGCATGAGATAGTATCTCAATGTGGTTTTGATTTGCATTCCTGTAATGACTAGTGATGTTGAGCTTTCTTTCACATGTTTGTTAGCTGCATAATGTCTTCTTTTGAAAGTGTCTGTTCATGTTCTTCACCCACTTTTTGATGTGGTTGTTTTTTTCTTGTAAATTTGTTTAAGTTCTCTGTAGATTCTAGATATTACAGCTTTGTCAGATTGGTGGATTGCAAAACCCAGCAATCCCATTACTGGGTATATACCCAAAGGAGTATAAATCATTCTGCTTTAAAGACACATGCACAGGTATGTTTATTGTGGCACTATTCACAATAGCAAAGACTTGGAAGCAACCCAAATGCCCATCACTTATAGTCTAAAGAAAATGTGGCACATATATACCATGGAATACTATGCAGTCATAAAAAAGCATGAGTTCATGTCCTTTGCAGGGACATGGATAAAGCTGGAAACCATCATTCTTAGGAAACTGACACAAGAACAGAAAATAAAAAATTGCACATTCTCACTCATAAGTGGGTATTGAACAATGAGAACACATGAACACAGGGAGGGGAACATCACACACAGGGGCCTGTTGGGGTGTGGGGTGCTGGGGGAGGAATAGCAGGGATCGGGGGATTGGGAGGGATAGCATTAGCAGAAATGCCTAAGGGAGATGACAGGGTGTTGGATGCAGTAAACCACTATGGCACATCTATACCTATGTAACAAACCTGCATGTTCTGCACATGTACCCCAGAACTTAAAGTATATTTTAAAAAAAAAGTTAAATCTGAGATACTTTATGGAAAAAGTCTCAGCAAATTTAAATTTAAAAGCCTCTATGGATAAGAACGATTGCTCCACTTTATGCAAATAACCAGACCAAGTAAAATAAGACTAAAATTTATTTTGCAAATAAATTGTTCTTTTTATGATTTGTCTTTTTTAGAAATGGGGGACTGGATCTGGGGAACCAAATCCTGATAAAGACTTGAAAATCATACATGGCTGAAGATCAACTGCAACACAATAAGTATGCCATTTTGAGGTTCTTCTGACCATCCACTCATCTGTCAAGTTAGCTTATGTTACGTTGTGGATTCACCATTCTTGGACAAAACCAGTCCCTCTGTCTTCCATCCAGTGGAAATAGTCATGGTCTTGTGAACTTTCATACAACCTTAAGTTAATATTCAAAGACCAGCAAAAGACTCTAGATAAGAAATCATAAAATAAACATGCAGTTTTCAGGTTGTTATTGTTCTCTTCACAACCATAGTTTTTTTCATGTCAGATGTAATGAATCAGGAACAATTTTTGGTAGGCTTAGGATTGTACTCTTGGATTTCCTGGAGGATCCACTTCATGTTCTCTGGTATTTTAAATTTGGGCTTGGCTATGTTAATAATCACCCTAGTTCAGTGTAGCTTAAAATGTTGTTCTAAAACCAACATGAATGTACTCAGATCACAGTGTTTCAATAAACCAGATGCCAACGAGGTACTCATGACTACTTCCAATTACAGGTGTGATGTTTTCATTCTTTATCCTTATTTCATGGTACCCATCCTCAGAAGGATGAATGACTAAATTCCTTATGATCGTTGGAAAGGGGGGACTGAAACCGGCTCAATTGTCCCATAAAACTAATATTTAAATTTTAAAAATAAACATAGAATTTGAACCTTCCTGATCTTAAAACTTGAAACTTGCATTTCTCTTACCTGAATTCCTTCCTCAGGAAACCGACCCTCAGGCAACCATCTGAAACTCATATTACTGCATCCAGACAATGAGATGCATAAAGTAAGCAGCCTTTTGTGGCAATTATTGGCTTCTTGGAAGTTTTAGGGGAGTCTTAGAGTTCTTCCTTTGGAAATAAAATGATATTCACAGAGATTAATTATCCTTAGAAAGCCTCTGATATCTAAGACTTGACCTAGAAGGTTAGATTCACTTGAAGACAAAAAGATTTTCCCTATAAACAAAATAGCTCCTTTGCTTTCCTTATGGTCATCTGATGTCCTGCCTCTATGACATAGCTACCTCATTCTAATTCTATTTATCTAAGAAACAAGATGCCTACATTAAAATTTCCCTCTATAACGAAACCAGCTGAGACTGGTTACAGTCAAGACAGCCACTCAAATGACTTCAAAAATGTCTCAGGGTTTATTATAATCTCATTTCCGCGCTAAATGGCATTCCCACCAGCACCATGACAGCTGACAATTTCCATGAAAATGGCCAGAAGAGGCCATAATGGACAAAAAGAAAGGTGGCACTCTGGTTCTGAGTTCACTGCCCATTTCCAAAATAGACATGAATATTATTCTCCTCAATTTTAATGTCCTCACTTTTAATCTCCGTTATTAGAGAAACCCTGTACTTTAATCACCTCTCCCCTCTCTGGTCGAGAGGTTGGTTTGTGAGCCATGCTCCCATTTCTCTGTTCTTTGTTCATGGAATAAAGCTTGTTTTGCTTGATGCTCACTTTTGGTTTCATATATTGGCTCTGCAACACCAAAAAGGAAAGATCCCATCTTTGGGGACAGCTGAGTTTATAACAATATGAATTTTAGAATCAATCTTGCTGTTTTTGGGGAAAAAAAAAGCTGTCATGGATTTTTATTGCATTTTAATTGAATCATAGATCAACTTGGGGAATATTGCCTTTTAACACCATTAAGTTGTTTGATCCAGGAATAGTATACTTCCTTATGTTTTCTTTAATTTGTCTTAGCAATGTCTTGCAGTTTTCAGGGTACATGCCTTATATTTTGTTGTCTAAATTTATACCTTAATGTTTTATGTATCTCTGATGAGTAATTCTCCATCTAATATTTATTCCTTTGAAGATAATTTGTCCTTCAAACTTGGTGTTTCTAAGATTAGTTTTCCTTGTCTTAGAATTCTATGGTTTCAATATTTTATCTCTAAATGTGGATTTTTTTTTCAGAACGAGTTCAAATTTTTGTAAATATGGATGTCTATTTTTATTTAGTTTTGAAGACTCTCTAGATATTGCCATTTCAATTGTTGTCCCTTTGCATTTTTTCTATCGATGTTTCTTTCACCTTGAAATACCATAGACTTTCATCGTTTTATGATAAGTTTCATTCAGTTTCTCTTTTTTTTTATCTTCCATCTCTGTATCACATTCTAGATTATTTCTACAAATCTACCTTCTTGTTCATTAATTCTCTTTTCAATTAAGTCTATTTTGCTCTTTTATTAATTCAGTAAATTTCGAACAATATTTTTAATTTTTAAGAAAGGTTAGTTTTAATTTTGATTGCTTTCGTATAGTATATTTTGATCATTTAAGTTTCTATGTCCATTTTTGTCTTAATAATTGAATTTATTATTATTTTATAATTTTCTTCTTATTGTCCCAGTATCTCGAGTTCATGGGGATATTAATAATACTGTTTGTGTGTGCGTGTGAGTGTGTGTGTGTGTGTGTGTGTGTGTGTATGACTATCACATATTAATTTATTTTATGTGGCAGACAATTTTTATTTTCTTTTACATTTTTTTTTGTTTGTTTTCTTTTTCCTTGAGGAAGTCTCTTATATCCTGGGTTGTGGAAATATGTTTATATTGTGGTTTTGACATTATGGCCGTGTGGTAGGATACCTTTGGTTTTACTATCTCAGGACAAGGTCCTACATTAATTTCTTATCCTGGGCTTTCTGCACTTTGCAGACAGGTTTATTTTTTCCCCAGCACTCATATCTGGTCCAGATTTGGCCTTCTTAAATTTTTCAACAGATCATAATTTTTTTTTACCAAATTTACCTTATTTTTTTTAAGTAATTTAGCATCCAAGGTTTTTAATAGTCTTCTTGTGGCAGAAGTGATCACCTTAAGAGATTTCCAGCACTGTGCAAGGATTAAAAGTTCTAGTTTATTTTACTTTGTGTAGCCCTAGTGGTGCTTTTTTGTCATTTGAACATTGAAACTCCAGTTCCTAATCCCTAAGATCTCAATCTGGATCTGATAAGCATCTGTAATTTTGTCTCTTCCTCTAAATGTTTGAATTTTTAGATTCTTATTTGTTTTTGACACCTGGTGATTGCCTTTCTGAATCATCCTTTAAAATATATTTCTGAATGGTTAGAATCTGGATCCTGAGTTCAATTTCCTGGGTTTAGAGTTAGTGCTGCTTTCAACTAGGATGAAATTAGATACATTTCTTAACACTCCTGTGATTCAGTTTCTTCATTAGGAAATAGATCAGAGATATAAAAAATGCTAGAGATCAAGATATGAAAAGCAGAGCCTTGCTCATGGCTTTGTGGCTGATTTCTGGCAAATGAAATAGGAAAGGAAATAATATGTGTCCATTCACATCTGATCCATAGAAATTTCATATACATAAATCTCCATTGTCTTATCCCATTACACGAATTCATTAGAGGCCATGGGTTGAAGATGTAAACACCATAAGAAGGAAGGTGGCCTAGTCTGTGAATCACTTCTTGGAAAACTGTATGATCATCATTAAATTGTGAGAGGAGCAAGAGGTATAGTTTATGTCAAACCAGAGATTTTGGTGTTATCACTTTCAATTGAGAAATTTATACCTTGTAATTGGTGTTGGATATTTTGTTACAGGAGCTGCCACAACAAACATCCAAAATAGTAGGCTATGGCATAGCAGTCAGAGTGGAAACTGATACTGGGGGACAGAAAAATGTTAATCCATGACATACAGTGGCAAAAGCTTAGGAAAACGTTACCTGCGATAATATGAAAGACAGTTTTAGAGGAAGTGACTAGAGTGAATCAAAATTTTATTATGCAATTGTCTACATTAGTCTGTGTTTGACAAGGCATTCCAAAACCAAAGTGATTTCTGGTGAAAATTGTGAGGTTTGACAACAAAAATGAAAGGGATAATGAAAGGAAGTCTTGAAATATAGATTTTTGAAAAGAGAACGGCTTCTAGATCCCAATCAGTAGGGGATAAAACTGAAAAGGGATTTGAGTAATAAAGTTCCATTAAGAATCAAGTTTGCAGCTAAGACCAGATTAAAGGTGGTCTTTTCACTCAAGCATGATAGCCTTAGCTATGAAGCAAAATAACCACGGAATTTTTCAGGAGAGCAGAATCAGAGCCTAATCAAGGAACTTCACCCACTGACAGGGTTAAAAGCCTTCACAATGTCTGTCCAGGAAGATTTCAAGATTGCTTTAGACAAGCGTCTACTGTGTATATAGCAATCTCTCTTTCCTCAATGGGATTTATTATTGTGGTTATCCCACCTTTGCTACACTATTATATCCTGGGTATATATGAGGGAGTGGGGGCAGAGTGCAGAGGTGATGGAGAAGATATCTTGCCTCTTTAGTTAGAGTAGCTGAAGTGGGAGCCGCATCCAGAAGCAGAATGAACATCACCTAAAGATAATAGACTTTGAGTTGGATATAAGGACTGGATGGGTCTTCAGCTCCCTTGAGGAAAAACAGAGAAAACTGGTATGTGGTGAGCAAGGGGTCATATATTAATAAAGAACAAATCTGGCTGGGCACGGTGGCTCACACCTGTAATCCCAGCACTTTGAGAGGCTGAGGCGGGTGGATCACAAGGTCAAGAAATCGAGACCATCCTGGTCAACATGGTGAATCCCCGTCTCTATTAAAAATACAAAGATTAGCTGAGCGTGGTGGCGCATGCCTGTAATCCCAGCTACTAGGGAGGCTGAGGCAGGAGAATTGCTTGAACCTGGAAGTGGAGGTTGCAGTGAGCCAAGATTGCACCACTGCACTCCAGCCTGGCGCCTGGTGCCAGAGCAAGACTCTGTCTCAAAAAAAACAAAAAAACAAAAAAACTAAATCTATGCTCATCCTGTTTACTTTTTGTATTCTAACCTGGCACATTCATTTCTCAGCCAGTTTAAAGTCGGGCTAAGACTGAACTCTAGTCAACAGATTGTGGGTGGAAGTAATGGATATAATTTCTATCCCTACTTCATAAAAAATCTCCCATTTACAACCTTCCATATTCTTTCCCCATTCCCAAGTGACCTGAAGCCACAGATTGACATTGACAACATCCCAGGATGGAAGACGCCTCAGTCCTGTTACTATAAGGAGAAGAACCATCTGAACTCTAATAGATTATGAGATGAGTGAAAACTATTATGTTAAGCCACTGTGATTTGGGGGTTGTGGCTTATTTTACCCTCACTAATACACTGCCTCAAAGGATAATTGAAAACGTCAAATGAGTTAACACATGTGCAATATTTGGAAGCTT
The DNA here is from genome assembly GCF_001604975.1 of Cebus imitator. Classification (NCBI taxonomy): domain Eukaryota; kingdom Metazoa; phylum Chordata; class Mammalia; order Primates; family Cebidae; genus Cebus; species Cebus imitator. The sequence goes on from NW_016107337.1 coordinate 9,800,900, forward strand.
ACCTGTCATATAGAAAGTACTTCATAAATATCAGATATTCTTACAATACACTGTTCAACATTTATGTGCGTTGGATAGAATGGTTGCCTACACTAGCTAAATCTACCATATTGTGATATTTTTTGGAGGATGGGGTGAAACTCTAGAGAGACTTGGTCTTTCTTTGAAAACACAAGTTGATAAATGAATTGCTTACTCGTTACTAATACATAAACTGATTAATTAGAATCCATTTTACTGGATCAGTTATTGAACTAGATATTGTACTAGTTATGTCCTCCACCCCTGGGTTTAAGGAAAACTGAATGAATTAATTATAGGCTTAGTGAATGTAAGGGTCAAGGGCACACATTTTCATGAGTAAAAACTCTAGGGTATTATGACACTTATATTTGTGTGTAGATGTGTATTTACATCTACATCTGTACAACTAAAACTATATATCTATTGAAATATAGACATGGATATTCCCTAACATACAGGGTCAGTAGGTTCAAGACTTAAAATCTAAAAGTGTGGAGTAAAACAAATATTTGCCTCGCTTCTAGATTTTCTGAAATCCAGGCAGCTGCAGACTGATTCTTTAGCCTCCTAGTGTGAAACACGAACAATCTGGGCCAGAATTATTGTTTTCGTGGTTGTTGTTGCAGCAGCAAAGGGAAAAAGCCAAACTCTTTTTTCTATTTTCTTTTGCAATGTGTATTTGTCTGTCAGTGGTATCTCTGATGAGATACATGGTTTGTTTTTTTATGATTTAATCTTGGTTCCTTTTTCATTTTTAGGTACAGGAGTGGGTAATCACACCAGAAGTGAGGTATTTAAAAGGAGAATCATTCCTCTGCATAATATGACAAATTGTGGTATCTCAATAAGTAGTAACCATGGCTTCACATTGGATTAATTGCTTTCTGTTCCAGACAACGTTTTCTATTTAAATCTATGAAATTTATGTTGATTTAAATAATTTAGATTGTGGCTTTTCTGTATATCTTTGTTGTCAGTTAAAAAATTTAGGTAGGAATATCATAATTAGGAATCAGCAATTTTGCATATGGTTACACATTCAGAATTAGCAAGAAAGCTCCAGAAAACAATTATGTTCTATTGTTAATACTTTTCAAAAATTGATGTTTATGAGGTTTTTGTTTTTTTTTTTTTTTTTTTTTTTTTTTTTTTTTTT
>NW_016107337.1:9802109-9841520 GCF_001604975.1 Cebus imitator
TGAGATGGAGTCTTGATCTGTCGCCCAGGCTGGAGTACAGTGGTGCGATCACAGATCATTGCAACCTCCACTTCCTGGGTTCAAGCAATTCTCTGTCTCAGCCACCACGCCTGGCTAATTTTTGCATTTTTAGTACAGATGGGGTTTCACCATCTTGGCCAGTCTGGTGTTGAACTCCTGACCTCGTGATCTACCAGCCTCGGCCTCCCGAAGTGTTAGGATTACAATCGTGAGCCACCACGCCCGGCCTGTTTATGATTTTTTAAATAAAATAGTTGCCTTCCTTGCAAGATTGTACACTCTTAAGAATTGGAACTGTCTTTCTCATCACTACTTGTCTCGTTGCCTGATTCGGTCACTAGCACAGAGTAGATATTCATGAAATAATTTTCAAATGAATGAATACAAATGTTTTCTATTTGTTCATTACACTTTCATAAATGAGTTACCATGGAAAAAAATAAGATGTGAAAGACTATTAACTACATAGTGCATTCAATGACAATTGATCTCATTTAAGAGTGACTTCTAATTTAAGCTGCCATTAACTGGGGAGCATATAGCAGCTAGAGTCCAGCAGTTCACATTGATTAAGACCTTACTAGTTTTCTAGTTCTAGGGTAAATGTTTTACTTTCATTGTCTCACATTATTCTGTTAATAATCATATATAGTACATGATATACTGATTTAACAGATGAGCAAACAAAGGCTAAGAGAGATTAAGTTTTCCAAGATTAAACAGCTATTAAATGAACATTGTGGGTACTAAACCAGGTCTGTTTGACTCCCTGAGTATTGCTCTGCATCACAAGGGCATGAGAAATTAGGACTGTTGTTCCGTTAACTCTATGTTTGTTTCTAGGAGACTGATCAACTTGTATGAGTAACTCACAAAGTTAACAAGCAAAGAATTTTCCTCATTCTTGGGACCTCTGGCTCCTTGACAATGAAAAAGTCTCTTGGATAAATCCTTTTGTGGCATGAGAACCATTCTCTGATTTAGCTCTTTCATAAGTTTGGATTTCTAGTACAGTGGGTAATCTTAAAGTGAGGCACTTGGGCACTTGAGTTGGAATTACCTGGATTATCTAGGCAAAATGTGTTTTGAGCTCTTGGGGACTTAATTACTTCAGCAATTGTACAACTCTCCACTTCAGCTCGGCTCTTTAGACATAACATCCAAGTAATTGAGATTGTTTTGTCAAAATGTGGTTTCCCAGTTTTACTTTTACTTCCTTTAAATTGAAGCCCACTATTGCCATCTTTCATTTTCTAAGACTATAACGTTGATAAGGGTTATGGTGAGTATGTCTAAGTGTGGCTTTAAACACCAGTGAACACCCACTAGGTTTTACTCCTCCACAAACACAGGAAGAGACATACTTTTTCATAAAATAAAAAGTTAAAATATTTCATTACAATAGAGCAGTCTACTTGGAAAAGATCCAGAAATGTCAAGACTTCTATTTACAGAATGTCTAACCCAGGAACAAAATACTGTATAATTTTTAGAAGCACTGAAACATTCAACCACATATACATGTAAGTATAATTTTATGTACCAATACATATCACCGTTTAAGGTTTTTCTACAGGGACTTGCGGCAGGAGAAAAATTAAAAGATATAGTATGTCTGTAATAAAAAATTAAAATATAAATTTGACCCAACAACAAAAAATTAATGTGCATGTAAAATTGCCAGTATATGTGATTCTTTTCTACTTTCAATCCTGACTTGTGCAAATCTCCTCAAACTACATCTTTGATATCACATAGATTTTCAGAAGTCAGTGAAAGCACTACTCGGTTTGTGTCACACACTGTGGCTAAATTTGAAAGAAATTACGCTTAGTCTAAGGAAGAGAACTTAGCTGTAGTTACTGGGGTAATGAAATTGCCCAAATAAATTCTTGGAAGATAAATTACCTTGACAACTGCCAATAAGCTCTTATTTGAAATCTTAAAACCCTAGATTGGGTAGCATCTGGAGCAGCTGCCAAAGTGTCATGATAAACTTTAATACTGTCATTTATTAAATATAAATATTTTCTGGAATACTGTAATGCAGATGTCTTTCCAAGGCTATCCTGAGAAATGTTATCACTGAGTCTAATCTGAAACATTTTAAAATCTCTTGTCTATAAACATTAGAAGTGAAAGGATACAGCATATTACCAAGGAAGTAAGAATAAGAACAATTCATCTAAAAATGTGATTAGGGTTCTTCTCTGATTACAGTGGGAAAAATCACCTAATCATTTGCAATAACTATGAAATCTCATTGTGTTTAAAATTATCTACTACAAACTTCGTTCCAATTGTTGTGTTTATTCCTCCGTAAGATTAAAGTCTAATAATTTTTAAATGATTCAGTATGATGTCTTTAAAAATGTTTCTCTATCTCTTTATTTTCTGCGATTAAGTTTAAGAACATGTGCTCTGGACAGAAGTCCTAGGATAAGTATTTGGTGCCACTGTATGATGGATAGCTCAGTACCACTCTGAGTTTTCTCATTCATATAGTGAAAATTACATTTAACATACTGAATTAAAAGAGATGAAAATTATTTTTATGTTTTGTTACATTAGTAAAATGTAATTATCTGTAGATTCATTTTCCTATCCCAGTCTAAGCTAGAATTGTACCAAAATACTTTTGTTTTATTTTAATTTTTTTCATAAATTATAATTGAAAGTCTACAAAATGTTTTCAATATTATCAATCAGTATAGTAAATCTTGCTGTATATTTATCAGAGAAAGAAGAGTAAACTAAATTAAATTTCATTATGAGTACAAGTTAGGATGATTAGAAAGTCAGTCAATGATATCAGAAAATACCATCAGAAAATACCATGCTTTCTTAACTTGAAACTTTTCTTTTTTTTTTTTTTTTTTTNAAAAAAAAAAAAAAAAAAAGCAATTTCAGTGGGAGAGGTGGGGTTCTTGTCTCAGGGCACTCCTTCCCCAGGCTCCTGAACCTATTTTTGGCCAATTTACAGACCCATTCATGGAGACCCAGAATTCATCAGAGGGACCTCAGCATCCTATGGGATTCTCAAGCCATGCCACCCACATTCTGTTCTCCTCATCCTACTTCACTACCTGAAGCATATATAAAATTTTTTAAAGCTTTCCAATAACGTGATTTTATACTAAAACAAAGCATATTAGCCAAAGCCCTGTGAATCATGTTAAGCACATGGGCCATGGGCCTGGGAGACTGGGTTCAACTCCCAGCTCACTCTTATGAGCCATGTGGCTTCTGGTTAAGAAGCTAAACAGAGGTACCTGGATTTACCTTTTTTAAAATAGGATATAACAGGACCTATTCATAGGTCTTCTATGAGGCTGAAATGGGTTAATATTTGCAATGTGATTAGCACAGCACCTGACATTGCACAAACACGTTATCAGCATATATTAAATAATAAAATAAATCCTTGATTAATCAGAAAATTACATCACCAGAAAACACATCTCTTAACTTTGTAGCTAATCAAAATGTTTCTGCATTAAAAGGGTCCTGAAAGACAGAGCAAAAGGAAGAGAAACTTGAAAACAACAGCATTGCCTCAACTTCCCCAGTGTGATCATTCTCTGCTTGGGGGACAGAGAAGCTGGAGGGGAATGTATTTTGCTATTTTCAGCCCAGGTACACACTCCCCAGCTCTCCAATCCAGGCGAATAGTCTAGGTTTCACCAAATTACAGTTATTATTATTATTATTTGAGCAATACTTAAAGCTTTTGATTCTGAAATGATGATCCTTATAGTTGAAAGTAGCAATTCTACATCAAATTACAATTATTTACAACATCATCGGTCTAGAAAAATGCGGCACTTTGGTGATATCTTGCCCTTTCATGTCAGGAGATCATGTTCGTGTCTCCATTTCCATTATCCTCTTTGGGTTCAGAAAGCCACCCTCAGGTGTATTTCCTGCTGGCACCCTAATTAAGATTCTTCACCTTCTACTCCATTTCCTCAACACACACAAATGGCTCTCAGTGCTGGTGAGAGTGTGAGACAGTCAGATGCTTTCATACACTGATAGTTAGGAGAAGCAATTGAGATATTTCCATCAAAACCCTTAAACATACTCTTAGTCCAAGATTCCACTTCTTAAAAGACAAAGAGACAGAAAGGGTGTGTGTATCACAGTTGTGGGTGGGAGCTGTAGAATTTAAAGGAGAAGAACTGAGATGGACACATGGGAGTTGCCTGGCAAGTGTGTGGGCATCTGAAGCCAGAGGGCAGTAGGTGGTGTGTTCCAGGCTCCTTCTGTGAGCAAACCTGCTGCACTGTAGCTGCCGGTGCCCAGAGATGGACAGCGCTATAGACCCATGTGCTCCCGGACACTGCAGTGCCCAAACAAGACCAGTGCTTTCTATCCACCTGCCGCAAGCACTGTCTACTTGAGTCAGAATGGATCTGAGAGACAGACTCAACTCTTCCCTGGCTCAGACACCCTGGGACACATTCTGCAGTCTATTAGGGGCACTGACTGGGTGGAGTCACTTCTTTGGCTTAGCTGCCTAAACCTCTCCCTCCTCACTGTGGGTCTTGAGGACCTATGACATGAGCAACTGTCTTAAAAGCAAAGTTTCTATACAAGTAGTAGAAAGTGTTATCTAGATCCATACAGTTTCAGAGTCTTTTTTTTTTTTTTTTTTTTTTTTTTTTTTTTTTTTTTTTTTTTTTTTTTTTTTTTTTTTTTTTTCTTTGAGGCAGGGTCTCACTTTGTCACCCAGGCTGGAGTGCAGCGGCACCATCTCAGCTCACTGCAATCTCTGCCTCCCAGGTTCAAGCTATTCTTCTGCCTCAGCCTCCAATTAGCTGGTATTACAGCTGCCTGCATCTGCCACCTTGCCTGGCTAATTTTTGTATTTTCAGTAGAGACAGAGTTCCACCATGTTGTCTAGGCTGGTCTTGAACTCCTGGCCTAAAGTCATTCACCTGCCTCAGCCTCCCAAAGTGCTGGGATTATAGGCATGAAACACCTTTCTCAGCCTTAACTTGAAACTTTTCTAATTCAACCTGTTGACATATTTTGAGTCTGAACTTGACTAGTTTGCAAGTCACTTTTTACTTAAAAATTATTCACTGTTATTAGCATCTAAATTATTGTGGCAGATATGTCCTCAGAACAGTGAGAGTATGGTTTCTGAGCAGGAAATATAGTAGTTGAAAATCTCAAATCTTTGAAGAAAAAGTCATAGTTGAGCTAAAGGAGTTTTGGTGTTTGAAATATCAGTAATGCTTCATATTTCTGAAAACAGACTTAGTTCCAAAGTAAGCAACCACTTCATCACTATACAAAAAAATCTCACACACTGACATCCGGTTTGTTTGTAAAACATGAATCACATTCCTGTTTCTGTTTGTCTGTCTCCCAGCTCATCCAGTTCTCTGCACAGTCATGAACTTGACACACGGTTGTTGACGCAAGGTGGTTGAATGAAAGTGTATGTGTCCACTTCACAACTAAGTGCATCTTCTGCCTCCCATTTATCTTCTTTTAACTCTTCTCCAATATTTTCTCCAGTTGTTGTGGCTCAGAATTCTGATGAGGTAATCTATGGTGCATTTGCTGAAATAAAAATCGGAACACCATACCCAAAATTCTTTGAATATCATTTAACCAATGTCACCACACTTTTGAAAAATTATAATGTGAAAAATGAGCAAGAATAATGTGGAAATGGAACCTATATAAATAATAGAAAAAAGATCTTTTCACTCTTTTTCAGGTTTGATCATAGCACTTTAATTATAAGCTAAAAATTTGGTGCAAAATACTGAATATATAGCTAACTTGTGGTGACTAAATATTCTCTTTTATAAACATGAAATTACTTAAAATAGATGGCCATTTATTTTCTGAGGAAATAGACCCCGAAGTGGCTGTACTATTACTGTTGCATAGGTTCACACGATTTAACAAGACTAAAAAATATTTTTGTCACGTCTTTTGTGGTATAAAATTTTACTGGAGAAAAAAATACCCTTAATAAAAACGTTTCTGAAAAAATAGATTTGTGCTTATTTCAACTATCCCAAATATTTATTCTTGTTTTTTAAAAATGTAAGGACAATTATCTCTCTCCGAGTGAAGCATTCCTAATTTTATAAGTATTCAGTAAGTGAATCATTCTAATCAAGTAATCACTTGCAAATTATGTGTTACATAGATAGTTTGAGTACATAGTTGGATTAAAATATTTTTACTTTGATCCATTTGTGAAATTAGTTAAGATTTTTACTATTGTCACCATAATCACCAGAAGGAAACAATACATTTTATTTTAAATGATGCTGTAATATTTAACTATAAAGCAGTTACATAGGTATTTATTCTTGAGGCCTTAATATTAGCTTTGCTATATCAGATTATTAATCACAGGCAATAATTAGTTCTAGCATTTGTGTACATTATGAGACTCAAGTAAACATTTTCAATTGGTTAACAATTGCACTTAACCTACCAAATCTATTTGAGAATACAATTATTTGACAACTCAGCAAGAGATTCTGTACATAAATTTAGTCACCTAAACCATGAACCCCTATACATCTTATATGGTTCACTGAAAGATAGTTAAAAAATAAAATGATGTCAAGAAGGGTATGACATAGTGAACTCATAACTTAAATCATTTTGCCTCTCTTGTATCTATGCAATATGAGTTTAACTTAGTGAAGCTGTCTATTGAAAAATGGCTGAGTAAGCCTCAACCAATTTAGTTATAATGTAAATGCAAGAAATACAATTCCATAAAATAGTAATTCCAGGTCACTTATTCTGTAATGTAATAAAAAATTTGCATAGAAAAAAATGTCCCAAATACTGTATTTTACTAAAATTAAATGCACAAAAATATTAAAGGTTTTAAAATATATGGAATACTACTAAATTCGTGCAAAAGTAACTGGTTGTTGCCACTAAGACTTTTGAATTAACCTAATATGAATTGTAATGCATATATAGCATACAAAAACCATTTGATATAGAGAAAAATAATGGCAGGCACAGTATTATAATCTAATTTACTTTAATTTTCCATTGTATACTTTGAAGTTTACTTTTAGTAATAGTTGTGTGATAACTACCTTTAAATGACTGGAAATCATTGTTTTTTTAAAAAGATACTAATTAAGACAGAAGATGTGAAACTATGCATATCTATAGAATAAAAACCATAGAGCTCATATATCACACGGTTGTGTAAATTTGATGAGAGAGTTGTATACAAACTAGAAATTTATGTAATCTATATCCTTATAAAAACTTTTTGTGGTATAATTTTGCACTTCACCAAAATCTCATTTTGAAGAAATATTAAGATTTGAATATATATTTTTAAAAGACCTATTCATATTTTACGTATGGAATTTAAAAAGCACTAGGATATTTAATAAGATAAGGAATTTGATTAAAACATTATTGTATATTTAATATATAATTGGAGAGGTTGAGAAATCACAGATCTCTCAAGTCTACTTCATTTTCTTACTCTTTTTGTTTTAAATTTTCCCAATTTCTCAGTTGATTATTTTAGGAAGAAACTTCAAAGATGGAGCTGATACCTTTGAGGCATCATATGGGAAACTGACTCTGAATAGCCCTTTTTACAAAGCCTTGAATCTAAGATCTCACAAGTCTTAAAAAGAAAATGACCCTGCCTCTGCTCCTTACACAATAAGGGTCAGGCACAGTTTTGCATTTACAATATAGTTAACTTTGTAATTCCTCTGCATGCTGTGGCACATTTAGTTATTATAATAAGCTGAATGATGGTGAGCTTGCAATTTAGAATCTAAGTGAAACATTTTAACATTTGCCAATTTGAAATGCACATCTCATCAAAGTTTGAACTTGTTCATAAAAGGGTTGCTTCTTCTACATGCCAGACCATTTTTCTTATTAAGAATGAGCTTTTAAGTAGATAAAGAGAAAATCATTTAAAATAGACCAGGAAATAGAATTGGCATTTCTTAGGTTGAAGAAGTGAAGGAATGAGTTATTGGTCCAATATTCATCTCTTGAATAAATTTCATCGCAGGCTGTCTTGACATAAGCATCTGCATTCCACTGACCTTTATTTTGTAGTCTAGAGAGACTGAGACCACACAGAATTGGTGCTGTTATAGCTAACTGTACTTAAACTTTGTGTCTGATCAACTTAAGTGTATTGGATTTAAAAACAGTTAGTCAATTGTTTCTAGTCCCTAGGTGGTGGTTTATGGTAATGTTTGCATCAATACTAACAAAAGCCATACCACAGTACAAAGTACATCAAGGAAATGAAAGACAAGGCTGCCTGTTGTCAGTTCTGTCTACAATAAAAGCAGGATTCAGAGCCGGGGCAGAGATCGTTAGAGAAACACAAAAATGAATGAACCACAGAAATCGTGGGGCTGATGGTTCACATCAAAGGTTTAGGGACTGGCTAATGGGCAAGGTTGCACACAGGCCACAAGACATATACCCTGAACTCATTTGGCCATACAGAAAGGTCACCAAAAAGAGGGGGAAAAGCTCATAAGATAGCATAAAGCAGTCTTCGGTAGAATCTGTGTAAAGAGAAGGAAGGGGAAAAAAGCAGTATTACCATTGCTGTGTAAACTATATCCTATCAAATGGTATTTTTGGTGAACAAATCTATTTATATTTTTATATAAGACAGCAAAATTCCTAATATTGAGGAATATAATATGATGCTTTATATTTACTGGAGTATTTTCTGTCCACCTAAGACCAATACAATGCATAAAATGTTAATTCAGTAAATTTAAATACTTTGAGCCTTATCTTGTATAAATAAAATGATCCTAATCATTTTCTTAATTGTTTCAAAGAATCGTATGCCTGGAGAACAGTGAGTTGTATATGTAAGCAGATGTGTACAAATAGAACAATAATAACAGAATTGATTTTGATATTTTTCTGGCTTTGTATCAGCTTATCATGTATAATTTTAAAAGCACAATTAAAGGAACTAAATGCTACAATAATATGACATAGTCATACAATGGCATCTATTAATGTAAGAATGTAGCTATCCTTTATTTGAAGCCTAACCTCCAGATACCTGCTGTGCTGCTAGATGCTAGAATGTCAAAGAAAAATAAGTGAAAGCATATCTCATCATGGGGTAAATTGCCTGTTGAAAAGAAATGTACTTAGTTTCTCATTTGAATGCTGCTTTCAGTTAAAAAATGGGAAGGATTGTTATCAAGGTAAGGACTAATCTTTCCTGACCCAAAAGAAAGAGATAGAGAGAGAACAGAGAGATAAAGAGAAGGAAAAAATAATAATGCCCATTTGAACAAAAGCAGCAATTCAGGAAAAAAAAATTTAAAACAGGCCAATAATGATTTTCATTATACTTTAGGCCTATTTTAAAGGTTTTATTGTCAATGAATACAATGTAAAAATCCACTTTAAATTGAAAATGTGCAAAATTGGTGATTTCTATTATGAAAAGTATCTGTTGTAAAGTTGTACGTGATTCTTATAATCCTATTTAATCACATACCCCCTGATAATTAGTCATAATATGTGAAATATATGCCGCACTATACCTTATTATTTTAATGACACATAGTCATATTTCAAATGGATAGGATTCCCCTGAAGTCTCATAAAAATAAGGATTTTTCATATAAAGATGCATATTTACACAGGTAAAGCATTTTTTGCAAAGCACTTTTGCACAGAAACACCTAACACTTTGTAAATAATATTGCATCGTTTTACTTTATATACATTTTCTTCATTTTTTTACCTAGCATTTATGAAATGGCACAAATTTTAAAGCAATGAAATAATTATTTCCATAAAAAACTCAAAACATACACTTAATATTTATTTAATATAAATATCAATTTAATACTAATAGAAGAGTAACAAATTGCCATTAACATTTTTTAAATAATACCAGTGCTTAAATAAATATTATCCAATTTCTTCAATCTGATTTATATGGTGCAAAGCACTAATTCCCTTATGAGATCTGTAGCTAATTTACCCAACAAATTATTTTTTTATTAATTCATACACAAGATTATTTTTTCATAATTTTTAAAATATTTTAAAAGCTTACAAATTTAACTGTGAACACAGAAACATTTATCTTTTTAAAAAGAACACTTTACCTCATTAATAGCTGGAGCATGATGTTGTTTACAGGTAAACATAACAATTTTAATTTTTCTATAAAGCAATTTTTACACTAGGTTCACAGGTCCCATGGCAGCATATTTTTATAATATTTCAATGCTGCAATTTAAAATAGTTTTTAAAAGAAGAAAAGATAAATCTATCTGAAATATATTATTGATGTATGCTTACAATACTGGAACACGATATCAGGCTAACATATAACATTTCATTAGACAAAAAATTGTTCAAAAAATATTTAAAACAAACAAACAAAACCCAAACCATTCAAAATAACAAAATGTGTTTGCCTAGATATTTAAAAAATTCCAAGGACATTTGAACGTTAGCTGTCATTATGGTCCAGTTCACTGTTTATTTCTTTGGTATGCATCTCCTGACCTGTATATAAAATTCATAGTTTCAAAAGTGACATGTGCAAGCCTTGGACAACTGGGGAAAAGGCATATTTCCTGACCTTGTAACCATAGCAACCACTTGCTGATTGGTAGCAGGCAGGCTTTCCATCCTTTACCACTGAAGGCAAGTATGTGAGGTTCCTGGCTTTGTTTGTGACTCAGGCTTTATTTACATGCAAACAGGAATACTGGACTTGAAATTACTTTTTTCTATTAAGCATCCAATTATAGACTTGAAGAAAAAACCTTAATTTTATAGTTTTATGTTACTATTACAATAAAAAAGAACACACATCCCACTGAAGCTGAGTGTAGAAGCTTGCTTAGGATCTTTTTCCATTTAGCTTTGCACCCCACTATCAATCCTCAAACCCCCAAAACAGAGAAAAGTTTATACATGTATATTTAGCAATATGTAATTTAGCAATATGTAACATTTAAAAATTTTTCACAAAATCAATATACAGTAATACATTATTTGATAAGATTTCTATATAAGGAAAAATAATAAATTCCCTTAAATTATGCTAACACTCTATTTCCATTAACTCCCTTAATAGTAATTAGGCAAATATGTAATCCAGAAGTTTGCATCCTCGAGAAGCTAAGCCATTGTACACATTTCTTTGGATGTCTGCTTCATATGCAGGATGTTTGCTTTCTGAGAGTAGAGATCTTCCTCTTCATTTTATTTTCCCCAACCTATTCCACTTTATTCTCATAGCCAGCTATTCATCCTTCTGTGATATAAATAAAAAGTGGAATTTTGTGAAACTCACTTTGGTGAATAATCTCTTCATGAGATTCAGAAGATGAACCAGGCATATACTGAATCAATTCGGACCCTTCAATTGAAGTTCCTCTCCCATGCCAAAGTGATTTTTTTGTGATGGAGAAGTCATATAAAAGTTCTTAGCAAATCCTTGCCTGAGTACAATATAATGAAAGAATACAAAGTGAGACTTGAACATTATATTAAAAGATATTTATGTGCCATCTTCTAAACTCAAATGCTTTAACTTTAATATAATTATATTACTAAGTTGATATTTGTTAATGAGGTTTGTTACATGCCATTTTATAAAATAAATTCCATGACCTATAAAATTAACATTTTCCTGAAATTTTTCATCCATTAATATGAATTCAGATATATTATTTTAACAAAATTTTCTGCATTTGTTTATGCTATAAGCATATCTTCACAAATGCAAACATGCTTACATTATATTATGCAGTAAAATAAACATGCAATAAAATATTTCTGATAATGTGAGTTCAAAATACAAGTAGAATTCCTATAAAACACTTACACAAATTATTTTTACTTACAAAGTTCATTTGAAGAATAAAGTTTGTGTTATTTTGCATTAATATTAAGATACACATAAGACAAAAGAAATTCCAAAATAAAATGAATTTTTAAAAACCTAGTAGTTTTATCCAATTAACAAGTACTGATTTTGATTATAGAAAATGCTTTGTAACTTACATAAGATGTATGTAATAAAATGTAAGAATTCACTATACATATTCACAGTCTCTCTGGGACCTACTTAATAATTCTTCTACATAAAACTCTCAACCTTACTTTTTTTTCCACAAAAAGGTCATTTTCTGACTTATTTCTATTTTTAAAATATTCTTCAACGGGATACAGTTATTTTTTGTTGTTGTTTAATAAATGAGTTTAGGCTAATACTAATAATTTTATAACAAAAAGCTATATTTTTAATAACCTTTATAGATGTGCATACTTTAAATTTTTAATACTTTGCCTTTATATTACCATATTTCTATATGTGAAAAAGAAAGCAAAATGGTTGCCTTGATATAAACATTTAAAACATCGAGCTTTGTACTGGCACTTAACTAAGATTGGAGAAGAATTTTTCATTTTTGTACATAATGGTGGTATTCACACATAATTTGATTTTACTATAACCCTGTATAGTTCTTTCCCTGCCCTGATGTACTATATAAAACATTTCTTAACTCATTAATGTCAAGGATAAATTAGTTTTATATTGGAATTTTAACAGTCCAGCTTCTACAAGCAACATAAAAACCAGACCATTGTCAGAAATGGTGTTAGGCTGGATGCAAATTTAAACCACGTATCATCTATCATCAAAGAAAACAAAAGATGTATTAAACTTTGGGGTGTCCGTTTCACAATCTTCTGCACCACAAATTATTTTGGTTTAACTATACTTTAAAAATATCAACAGTTTTTGCTGAACACACGTAGAGCAATTTCAGCAATAATATTTTAATATGCTCTCTGGATTTACCAAATCAGAGTATGACTAATAGTCAATGTTCAAATGTGTAGGATACATTTTCTCATATATATGCTCTGAATATCTGAAGAGGCACGTTGTATTGTATTAATATCATAATTCAAAGGGAAATTTATTAACCCTCCAGTATTCCCATCATTGCTAAAAGTTGCAAATTCTAGGTGGCAGAACCTAGACAGTAATATCAAATTTTAATAACAATTCCTCTTCTTCAGTCAGGGCTATACTGGAGAAAAGCATAAATTGCTGTGACTGACCGTTGGTTGTTAGAGAAGCAATCTGACTTTTCCACACCCTTATTTCAGGGTATCTGCTCTGTCCCTCAGCTGTATTAATGATAGCATGAAAGGTCACATGATAAACGTGTGACAAAAATATCAAAACATATTAGCCTGTAGCTTTGTTATCAGTGTATGACAGAGATGACAGAAAATTGTATTTTTTCCCCTGAATAATTTTGCGTTACATTTTGCTGGCTAGGCAGAGTGAATTAGGGAGAAATTCCTGCCTCTGACTGTTTGTCTCCTTTTCTGACATACTTGAAGTAATAATATACATTAATAATAGGGACTGTTCTCAGAAAATGGATAAGAATTCAAGATCCAACAGTCAGTTTCCATTCTACAACCTGCTCTCCTTGTTCTTCTTTTCCTAACAGCAACAAATATTCTTGAAAAATATGCATAAAATTGACCATTATTAATATTAGTGTTATAATAAGTCTGGGTAGAATATAGAACCAGTGAATGAATCATGAAACGGTGACCAAAAAGATAAAAAGAAAAATAACCTAAAAAGCAACTTCAAGGCATACATTCTATTTCAAACCATAGTATTTTATATTTAGTGAGGAACACGTTCTCTAATTAAATAAAGGCAATTTCAATAATTCTTCATCTAACTTGTTCAGATGTGGACCCAGTAATTACAAATTAGAAGCAGAATTTATACCTGCTGATTTGCAGATGGTCAGAGATTGTAAACCCTGGGGAGATGAGGTTTCCAATCTTTGAAAAGAGAAAATAGGAACTGGCGGGGGCTTAATGTCTTGCAGAGGTAGGGTGTAGTCTCCAGTGGTAGGTTAAGTCCTGCCTTATCTAAGTTATCCTTCCCTGGGTAAATAACCATATTGCCAACTCAGTCCTATGCCTCTCCGACCACCTTAAAAGGCACCAGTATGGAATTAGTTACAAAACGTTGAAATATCATTAATAAGTATTTTTTTCCAAAAGCTCTTCAATGCCTAAAACTATAGACTATTATTATATAGGTACATTTGATTTTACACTTAGAAAAAACTGTAAACTTGTAGAGATATACTGTTTTTGTATTATAAATTAAGAGTAAATTTAAAAGAAAGCAGTTCTCATTTTAGTAAATATGAATCAGGCTTTGTGCTACGTGTGAGTGATATAAGAGTAAATAAAACCAAGTCCTTGCCCTCAAGGAGTTTAAAATTCAGTGGAGACAAACTAAATGGTGAGTACAAGGCAGCGATAAATTGTAAAGTCTTGTGAAAGAGGAAACATAGTATGCTGTGGGAGTAGACAGAGGTTTGACTATTTAGTCCTGTCTTGTAGCTTCATGGGAAGCAAATTTAAGAATGCAGTAGCTGATTTTCTTTCTTTTTTTTTTTTTTTTTTCCTTTTTTAATTATGGAGTTTCACTCTTGTTGCCCAGGCTGAAGTGCAATGGCACAATCTCTGCTCACTGCAACCTCTGCTCCTGGGTTCAAGTGATTCTCCTGCCTCAGCCTCCCGAATAGTTGGGATTACAGGCACCTGCCACCACACCCAGCTAACTCTTTGCATTTTTAGTAGATATGTGGTTTCACCATGTTGGCCAGACTGGTCTCGAACTCCTGACCTCAGGTGATCCACTAGCCTTGACCTCAAAGTGCTGGGATTACACGTGTGAATCACTGCATTCAGCTGATATTCTTGATATATAGCCAAAGCCAAAGATATTCTACTTCAAAGAAAATACATTTTCTCTTAAATATACTCATTTTTGATATGACAGGTTCATATATAATTTGATCTTAAATGGATTATCTTAGAAAATGTTTAAGCATTTTCTTTGAAATAATTTTCACCTTCTGAGTATAAAATAACAACCACAAAAACTATATGAGGAAAGCTAAAATGAAACTCAATGAACAACTCAAGCTCTCAGAAAAAAAAAATTATGTATTTTAACTCTTCTAGCATTCTAAATGTGAGCACTTGTTAAAACTGGAGAAACATGAATAAAATCCTCAACCATGAAGAAACAGAACGTAAGATAGGTAAACAGATACAATTTTTTAAGACCTTGCCCAATTTCTTTTGTTGTTGTTCAGTGGACTTTGGTATCATAGAAGTGTCTAGCAACAGAGAGGACAGATTTGAAAGAGGTAAGATTTTACAGGATATAAAAGGAAGAGATGAAAGTCATTCAGAAAAATAAGTATGGGATAAGAACCTAGGCAGAGACCTGAACTACAGGAATGTGGGTTTGAAAATGCTTACTGTGTTTGGAAAATTGTATTTAGTTCTATTTGCATAAAAGGTACATTGGCAAGAATTAATGTATATCATTTAATACGGTTTATGCCACAAGTCAAGAAAACTACTACCAGTTGTTTAAACCATTAATAAAAAAGCATATTCTTTGCTTAACTAGTCGTCTGTAAGTATAATAATTTGGGGATTTATCGATATCATCAAGACACAAGGGGGCAACAACACACACTGGGGACTTTTGGGGGTTCAGGGGGAGGGAGTGCATCAAGAAGAATAGCTAATGGATGCTGGGCTTAAGACCTGGGTGATGGGTTGATCTATGCAGCAAACCACCATGGCACACGTTTACCTATGTAACAAACCTACACATCCTGCATATGTACCTTGGAACTTAAAACAAAAGTTCATTAAAAAAAAAAAAAAAAGAATTCAAAAGCTTCCCATCCTTCCCGTCCACGTGAAAGAGTGTTGATTTCCATCTTTGGACTTAATAAACCCCATGCCACCTGTGGTCAAATGGTGGCTCCTAGAGTTGAAGACATTGTGTTCTTACAACCGTGACCAAAGCAGAAAGGTTAGTAAGGGAGCAAAAGTTGATCTCTTTGCATACATATGACTCTCTCTTTATCATAGAAGAAATGACTGTCCAGAAGATCCTTAGTGATTTCTTGTCTAAAACTGAATCATATGATCATCTCTATCTGCAATGGAAGAAGGAGAAGATTTATCTGACATCTTCATTAAGGGAAGAGGGTAAGGGCTAAAAGTTACAGATGGCTCCTTCCCTCCCTCCCTCTCTCCCTCCCTTCCTCCCTTCCTTCTTTCCTTTTCCTCTTTGTTTTTTTATTCTGTAGTTAATGGAGAGCCAATAACTCTAGTGAAACAAGTTGAAGTGTTAAATCTGGTGACTCAGAGAAGAGATGCTACCATGAGAAAAGACCAGGTACTGTTGTAATAATTTAGGAGACACAAAAACCCTAATGAGAGGCTGTCACAGTGATGACAGCCAGAAACAAAAAGGAAACAATATTTAGAGAACAAAAATCAACAAAATACACTAAGTGAGTCTGTAATATAGAGTTAAGAAGAAGAACATGTTAAGAATGATGATATTTCTTACTGGGTGTAGGGCCATCAGTTAAGATGGAGATTAGATGTTTTAATGAGGGATTATGGCGTATTAATTTATGGGCATGTACTGCGTATGAGATATAACTCTGACCTTCCAAAGGAGCTAACTGAAAATTGAAACTATTATGGAAACTTTTGGACTGAGGTAGAAAAGAGCTATGGAATTTGCCAACAAAATATAGTCACAAAAGTCACACATATTTATGAAAAAGCTTACACAGCAAAGTCAGGGATGCCCTACATTTGCCTTTTGGGAATCCATTAATCTCCTGAAATTACCTTAAAATTTGATTTAAAAAAAATCTCCTTCGGGTTGAAGAGTCATAATTCATTGGATTCTCAAATGCTTCGGTAAACTAAACAAGTTTGAGAACCATAGAAGTTGGATGAGAAGAGAGGAGGACAGGGAAGGCAACCAGCTGTATTTAAGGGATGGTCAGAACTGATGAGTGTAGTGTGGAGAATTGTTGGAGCAGCTAGGGAAATAGAGTAGAACTGCAGAAACTCAGGGAGGAGGGGATTTTTGAGAAGAGTATGACACAGTCAAGTGAATGGAACTAAAAGTTTTTCATTTGATTTGAAAACTAAGACATTTTTTATTTCCGAATGAATAATTTTCTGTATCTGTGTGGCAAAGTCAGGTTAAAGTGGCTTGATGTGTGAAAAGAAGAGGGAAAGAAGAGAGACAGGGAATTAAAGACCAGAATTAAAGTGAGTTAGACTAAAACTATAATATTTACAACCATGTTGCTTAACATAAATTTTCATTAGTTATTTAATGTTGGCAAAGTCATACTTAAAAAATCATTTACTCTTATGCAAATTATTTAGCATTGCCAAAGATAAGGATTTACTTATTACGTCTCATTAAACAACTGTGTAGATTTGCTTCTCAGCTTTATAGTCCTGTGTCCACTGATACTATAAATTCAATTTAAATAATTTAAATAACTGTTTTTAATCAGTGGAAATAGAGACTTCAGTACATATTTACCTTTTAGATAATGTCTAAACTCTTTCTTTATCTCTCCAAACTTAGCAGTAGTCACTGAAATATAATTTCATCTTAATTATCCATTTAGAGAATATATATTTCTCTGAATAATTATGGAACATTTCTGGACATAGAGAGAGCAATTTTACTTAAAATTTTTTAATCACAATCCATTTAGCTGTGTAGACAAGGTTGCCTCAAAGAACTTCTCTTTCCCTGATTATATAAAATTAGATTTGTTAAAATTACTGGTACAATAATTTTCTCTACCTTTATTCTTCCTATCCATTATTTATGTAGTATAATTGGGGTACATGATATCTCATAATTTACAATCTAAATTGCATTATAGCCATAGCTAAATCATGTATTTAAATTCTGATACAGTAATACTAAATACTAATTCCTTGAGTTTTCCATGGGGAAGAGAGGTTAGATTTCAATGCATGGGCAATTCATAATGCATATGATGCTTCAGATCTGATCTCTGAGGAATTTTTCAATCCCTGATTGTGATTCACACATCACTTATGGCAGAAATAAATGTGATTACAGATCGCCTTGTAAATATTAGGTGGTACTAGCTTTTGAGGATACTTTTTAATATACCAACATGTGACATATACACACATTTATAATATTTTAGTATGTTTATGCATGTGTGTAAATGCGCACACCTGAAGAGAAAGAGAACATTGTCTAATTGGTAAAGATTTTTTAAGTTGTTTGATAGACAATTCCATAAATCTTTCAAACGGAAGCTTTTTTCAATAATTACTAATAATTCAATAGTGCTAATACAGATAATATTAATCATTTATTGGAGGCTTCATTTCTGGAAGGTACTACACTAAGAAATTCACACATTATAGTGATTGGTATTCAAGTTCTCCACTACAACAGAGACCAAATTAAAAATTATATAGGTAAGATAGATATGTTTCTCCCACACATATAACAGCCTGTGAGTAAACGTCTTACATTCTTTTTTTTTTTTTTTTTGAGATGGTGCCTTGCTCTGTCACCCAGGCTGGAGTGCAGTGACACGATCTCAGCTCACTGCAGCCTTCACCTCCCAGGTTCAAGTGATTCACCTGAGTAGCTGGGATTACAGGCTCAAGCCACCATGCCTGGCTAAATTTTGTATTTTTAGTAGAGACGGGGTTTCGCTATGTTGGTCAGGCTGGTCTCGAACTCCTGACTTCATGATCCGCCCGCCTCAGCCTCCCAAATTAATGTCTTACATTCTTAATATTCAAAGTTCAGTCCTTGGATCAGCAACATAAGCATTTTCTGAGCGCTTCTTGGAAATGCAGTATTCAGTTCCCACCAAGATCTTCTGAATGAAAATCTGAATTTCCACAAGATACTCAGATAACCTGCACACATATTACAATTCAAGAAGCCTTGACTTACATAATACTCTGTGAATATGGTGTCTTTATAGAGGTGGGGCTCCAAGTTACTAGTTTGTTGCTTCTCTTCCCAATCCAGAGATTCTACTTTATTATCAAAGATCTGCATTCCCTACAAGCAGAAAAGGGAACAAGAGAAAGGGAGGGCACTCTGCTTTCTATTATGACAAAACCTGAAGCTTTATACATCACAACTACAGATATTTCATTGAATGGACCATAGTAGCGTGGCCATGCATAACTGCAAAGGAGGCTTTGACTAGGTGCCAATGTGACTAGTTAAAACTGGACATTTTATTACTAAGTTAGGAAGTCTGAGATATGATATTTGTTGAAAAACAAGAAGGTTCTCCAATATTATGCTATCTGTTTAGTACTTGCAAAAGGCATTGTGCCATTCACAGATAAAAGAACCAAGAGTCAAAGACGGTTAAGTCATTTACAGAAGGCCACTCTTACTTCTGTTATAATCTTTTCGATTCCAAAATTTATGCCAGTCAGCACTACATAATAGTTACTACTCACTATAGGCCTAGGAAGAGTTCCACAATTAAAATTGATGGTATCAGACATCATTTCCAAAGCAGTATTAACTATTAGCGTAGTTCAATAATAGGCTTCATTAAAATTATGAAACTGCCCAATAATAATCAGAATAAAAATTTAATATTAAGAAATTTGATCATCAAATGACAGTGAAACCATACCAGTGCATGAGCTTTTTAAAAATAATAAATGAATCATTTACCATTAATTTTTAATGCATTAAAGACAAAGTAAAATGAAATTCATGTACACTTGAAAATATAAGGCTAAAAGGAATAATCCAGTAATTGTGTAGACAACAGACCCAGATTATTATGCACATATCTGCACTGAAAATAATTAAGGATAATATTTAATCCAATTTAATATAATCTATTACATTTTATAAATTTAATTGGATTAAGGTTGCTCCCTTAAAACAATTTGCAATTTTTTTCTTTAAAAAATCTAAAAGATTACTTTTCTTATAAACATACATACATAAACACTCTTGGAGAAGCAGGAACACCTTACTGTAATTAAAATTTACACTGAAGGCTTGGCACAGTGGCTCACACCAGCACTTTGGGAGGCTGAGGCAAGAGGATCACTTATCATCAGGAGTAAAAAAAAAGCTTGGGCAAAATAGCAAGACCCCATAAAAAAAAAAAAAAAAAAAAAAAAAAATTGAAAACTTAACCAGGCATCGTGGCGTGTTCCTGTAGTCTCAGCTAGCCGGGAGGCTGAGGCAGGCGGGCCACTGGAGCCCAGGAGGATGAGGCTGCACTGCGCGTAGTGATCCTGCCGCTGCACTCCAGTCTGGGATACAGAGCGAGACCCTGTCTCTAACAATCAAACAAACAAAACCACAAAAATTGACACTGAAGTTGTTCGTATTTGCCATGTCTCTGCCACTTTACCAGACAGCTGATTTTGGACACATTCCTTGACTTTTCAAAGCTTGTCTATTTGCAAAATAAGGGGAATAAAAGTATTCCCATACCTGTGTGAATCGGACGTAATGATTTGTGAGGCATGCTGGTATCCCTTCTCATGCAGAAGCTCACACATTGTAGGTACTCACTGAACGCTAATTTCTATTTAAAAAGAAATGATCAAGGAAACAAAGAAAACTAACAAGACAGCTCAGAAATTAGCTGTTGTAGGTAATCTTCTACCATTACAAAATACAACTATTTCTTTTTTTGGAGGAGAACTTGAAGTGCTTGCTGTGTATTTTGATATTTTTTTTCCATAAAATATTTCTCTCAGAATTCTCAAAAGATGAGGGAAAATGTTCTACATTCATTCTCATCTTGAAAATAGTAATTGTATATTCTTTCCTCTTATTCGATCTTTATATTAATCCTGGCTGCTTTCTAGTATACCTTATTGTGTAATAGTGTTGATCTATCAGACCTCATTTTGATATTGGTAAAAACACAGTTTTTCTATATCCAAAAATAAAGTGTGCTTTCTGTAGCCTCAGAATACAGCGCAAGCTAGAATACCACTTGTTCATTGTAATTTCCATACGGAATTCTCACTTCTTCCATTTGCATATCAAAAGAGAGTCTCATATTTAACAAAATGCTTAGAAAGTACATTTCAGACAAATAATATAGCACCATTAGTGCCTAAGAGCTCATAAAAACATTTCTTATTTCACAGATATGTTCAAAATTTGCGTCTTACAATTTATACAGAAGAGATTGTACTAAGTTACATCACTGGTTAAAAAAACCAAATTACTGTAAGTAGTAAGTTCAAATTAGACAACAAATGAAAATGTAAAAATCAGAATTTAATTAAATGAAGTTCATATTTCTTTTTGTATAAATATTGCATATATTGGGACAGTTATATGGGTACACTCTAAATAGTGAACTATCAAGTTTATTGCCTTAAATAATTAAAATCAGTTTAGATGCATGATAACTTTAAAAATAAAGTGTTTGTGTCATTATTTATTATAATTTTATATCCTTTTACAGTGAGTTTGTGGTTTTATAATTACATGTAAATTGCCAATGATACATTTGGTTTTAGTAGTGACCTTGTTTTATACAATATTTGTCTAATTTCTAATATATAGTAATTTGATGTTTATACAATATAAAATTTGATACACAATATCAAATATCTAAGAAAATGGAATCTGTATATTTTAACATCAATTTTTAAAACATAAAATTCTAAAGCTACAGACTGGAGTACGGGTTTTAATTTAAATGTTAGTAGTTACTGTACTCATATTTGTAGTTTTGATATATTGACAGATATGTGAATACATGTGGGTACATAAATGTACAGAAATATCATCAAGGAGCGGGTAGAGGATGTCCTTTCATATCTAGAATATTAGATTTCAATATTCCTAGAATGTTTGTATGATGAATAGAGAGGAAATTTAAAAATAAGAGGCAGTAACATGTATCATCTAAAATCACCTGTACTTAGTATCATGAGGTACGACATTTGTTCAAATTATGGTCTAAATAACTTTTAAAACACTACATCATGACTGAAATAATGATATGATAAGATTAATAACATAAATGAACATTTATTGGGTATTTACTGTTTTTCCAGCTTTGTGCTAAGCATTATATGAATCCTCACATTAATCCTCTATAGTAGAAAGGAAAATAGGAATAGCAAATTTAATTGAATTGTCCTCCCCTGTTGCTCTGCTAGGAGGGAGAGATAGACTGACATTGAATTCAGGTCACCTGATTCTTTCCAGTGATATTGTGGTAGTCAGGACTCTTCCAGTGGCAAAGGATAGGAACCCAATTCAAATATGCCTAATTAAACAACAACAAAAAAATGAGATTGAAGGATTTATAGAACTGAAAACATAACAGTGAGTTCAGAACTTACTAAACATCATCAAGATTCCTTTTAACCTTTGCCCTTCTCTCAGGTGTGTTGCTTGGAGTGTTGGCACACTGCATTTTTTCCACACAGCCAAGGGATGTTCACAGAAACTCCAAGTTTATATGAGCTGGCTTAGCAAACATCAAGGCAAGAATTTGCTTCCCTGGAGTCATATCCCAGGGAAGTTTTAAAATATTCTCCAGGGAGTATCCTAGGGAAATTTTCAATTTATAGGTTTAATCATGTGTCAACCAATGAGGCCAAAGAGGTGGGATTTTATCCATCAGAGTCATGTGGAGTAAAAAGGGGGTAATCACTCTCCTCTAAAAAATGTAGAGCTTAAGTTTTCATTTACTGAAGAATGAGGATTAAAATGTAAGAGTCAAATTCTGTGACACATAAGCATATTTTGAATGTGTGTCTTTTAGATTTAAAAAAATCTAAAGCCTTAATTACGATTATTTTGCAGTTAAGTTTTTGTTCATTTTTACAAATGAAAATCTAAAACCTTAATTGCAATTATTTTGCAATGAAGATTTTGTTCATTTTTACAAATAAAAAATATACATTCAAAATATGCTTATGTATCACAGAATTTGACTCTTTTTAATCCTCCTTCTTCAGTAAATCTAAAAAGTATACATTCAAAAGATATGATAAGGGATAATTTTGTTTCATGATATTCACATTACTGATATTTTAAAATTGTCTTTCATGAAATATACAACTACCAGACTTCATTTATTAAAAGAAGGATATAAAAAGGAATAGCAACTTGCTAACAATTATTTATCAGAAATATTAATACTACTTATTAGTAATTAGTATTCAGTAATATATTAGCTTTTACATCTAGTTATTATAGAAATGTATAATTAGTGACCATGCCCAATTACAGTAAATTATTTACCTAGACACTATTTTAATATAATTTTAGAACTAAGAGAAATTCCATACCAATTTTTGATCTTCTATTACAGGCTTTGCTTTTCACAGTTTTGAACAACTAGATATAGTTAATATTCTGGTATTTTATGTGAATTGAAACATATTTTCAGATAATTTATACCTGAATTTATGTTTTTTCTCACTTTAGGTTTTTCCTAACAGATTTTCTCTATTATGAATTTCTTGTGGTTTTATATAACTTATATTTACTTTTAAAAATTAAGGTAGAAGAGACACTTCTCTGATTCTTGAATCATACCTAATTTATGTCCTTTGATGATTGCTTCACATATTTCTATTAATATTTCTGCTTTCAGAAACATACAAATTGTAGATTTGAAAAAAAAATTGCTGCTTTTTTATTGCATTCATTTCATACAATTTCTTGTTTATGCTCTCATACTTTTACTTATTGAAATGCATTTACCTGCGATAATAGCACAGATACTAACTGCACTTCTGTGAATTTTGACAAACGTGTATATCTGTGTAGCCACAATTTCTGTCCATGTATAGAATATCCTTGAGATGTCCAAGAAAGTTTCCTGTGCTGCTTTACAGTAAGTCCCCCACTTCCACCAGAGGCAATAGTTGTTCTTATTTCTATCAAAATAATTTGTTTTGCTTATTTTTTTAAATCCGTATAAATAAAACTATAAAGGCTTGTAGTTTTATATGTCTGACTTCCATAAAACTTTGTATATTGTTTTCCATCTTCTAAATTTAGTCTAGATTTGTTTTTATATTTAGCACGAGTCTTTTTTAAGACAGTATGTAATTTGAAGTTGCTCTTTTATCAGTCTGACACAATCTGTTGTTAGCTGGGGTGTTTCATTCGTTCACATTAAATTTAACTATTAATGTGATTGAATGTAAAACTATTCTGTTGTTTTTTAATTTGTTCTATTTCTTATTTGTTCTCTTATTCTTTTACTTTTTAGTAGCTTATTACTTTTTTGTATTTTTAGCTATACTTCTTAGTTATAGTGTTTTCTTAATGATTTTAAATATGCTAACAACATATGGCAGACTACTTAGAATTAATATTTTATTAAGTCACATGTAATATATGAAACTTCCAAGAAAATTGGTGTATTTACTCCATCTTTTGTCACTTGCTATCATATATTTCACGTCTACATTTGTTATAACCCTTACAATGCATTGTTAATATTTATGCTATCAACAGTTAATTCAGTTTTAAGAAATATATATATACATTGAGAGAAAAAACAGCTTTTTATATTTACTCACATATTTTAAATTTTTGATGCTACTCTTTGCTTTATGTGATTTTCTTTTTTTTTATTTTTTTTTTAAATTTAAGTCATATGCAGATTTGTTACATAGGTAAACTTGTGCCATGGGTTTTAACTGTACAGATTATTTCCTCACCCAAATATTAAGCCTAGTACCATTAATTATTTTTTCTGATCCACTCCCTCTTTCATTCCACCACTCCCCATAGGCCCCACTGTGTGTTGTTTCCTTCTATGTGTCCATGTGTTTTCATCATTTAGTTTTGACTTGTAAGTGAGAAGATGCAGTCTTCGGTTTTCTGTTCCTGCATAAATTTGCTAAAGATAATGGCCTCCAGCTCCATCATTATCCCTGGAAAGGATATGATCTCATTCATTTTCATGGCTACATAGTATTCCATGTTGTGTATGTACCATATTTTCTTTATTCAATTGATTTTAATGGGCATTTAGGTGGATTCCATGTCTTTGCTATTGTGAGTAATGCTTCAATGAACATATGTGTGCATGTGTCTTTATAATAGAATGATTTATATGCCTTTATTTATATACCCAGTAATGAGATCTCTAGGATGAATGGTATTTCTGTCTTTAGATCTTTGAGGGTGATTCTCAGTTTCCATATGGTACCATTCTCTTCCAGCTTGAAGAATTTTTTCTAGTATAGTATTTTTCATATTACATGTCTACTTGAAATACAGTCACTCAGTTTTTGTTTTATTGGCCATATATTTTAAGGTTGATTTTTTTTCTTTCAGTATTTTAAACAACAATCAGTTTTCTCTGGTCTCTATTATTTCTGAGACGTCTGCCTTCATTCTAATCATCTTTTCCCCAGCATATAATGTGTATTTTCTTTCTGGCTGTATTTAACATATTCTCTTTATTTTTGGTTCCAGCTATTTGAGTATGATGTGCTTAGGTATATTTTTCTCTGTGTTTATCCTGTTAGTATACTTTGTGCTTCTTGGAAGTCACGGTTGGTATTATACATCTGCTTTTTAAAAAATAGGCCTAGGTTCCTTCTTATTGCTTCTCCGCCTTCCCTCTGGAGCTCCAATTATGCTAGCATACTCTGTATTGTTTCAGGAGTCATTCAGATTCTGTTGAGTTTGTTACATTCTATGCTATACAAGGACCTGTTTTCAAGTTCACTGAGTTTTGCTTCTAAGTTTAAAAACTTGCATTACAGAGATTATAAAATAAACATTCTTGAACGACTTTAAATTCATATATATATATATATATATATATATATATTTCTTGAGGATTTTGTCATCATTAATTCTACATTCTTCTGCCTCTGTGTTTCTCAATTAATCATTCAAGTACGGCCCCAGAATAAGATTAAATAAAGTGAGATAATTCAAACTGAAAATATCTATATCTATAATGCAAACCCTAATGACAAGCAGTTTATATTATTATGGTTCTTGAGAATTTGGATTTCTCTATACATTTCAGAGAGCTAAAAGATTCTGACTATCATTAAGGAAAATCACCTATGAGGACGCTGACAACATAGGAACTCAATAAATAACTTGCTAACTCACTAACATTTGACTGATAGTTTTCACTTTTATGTCAATAATTGTTTCAGTTCATCATGATAATTCTATCAACAGTTTGCAATTATTGCCATGGTAAACTGTAATTCCCAAGGCCTTTACTTTTGTCACTCTCTTTCTTTATTGATCTTGATGGTCCCCAGTGATGTATATTTCCATTAACCTGACATTTGTATACTGTTCTTTCCAAGAAAAAAATATTTTTAAATCTTAGAGGCTCCATAAAATGCACTGGCAAATAAAGTATTACCAGGATCCAATCTCATTTTGACAAACATTCTCTAGATGAAGAACCTCATGTTTTTGTCATTGAGATGACAAACAGTTTAGCTCTACATGAAGCAAAGGCATTAATGTAATCATACAGAAGTTTCAGGGAGCCAAAATGAAAGTGAAAACAAGGAATACAATTTAAAAACATGGCATCTATGGCAAAAGTAGCTAAATTTTTGCTGAGTAAAGTGCTTTGTTTACAATTCAGCAGAATATGTCTATTCAATGATCCTGAAGCTTTCAAAATTGATTTCATTGTCTATGGAGAAGAAGATGGGATCTGACAGCCATAGCTTCCATGCAGCCAGGATCCCATCTTCCATTCTAAAATCTCTTATCAGGGCGTGTCATAACATAGGCATCATTTTGTATGCGTGATTATGCATGCATTTTTTCAGGAATTTATTTTTGTGGCTTTTATTAGATTCTGACTAAAAGTCTCCTAATCTGAAGATAATATTAGTTATGATGGTTCAATTTAGAAGTGTCTTCAAAGGCCTAACATTTGTAATTAACTTCCTACAAAAGAATACTTACAGAAAATTGTTTAAAATCTTAGTTCATTTGTTAGAAAATATTATTCCAATTTAAACTACTATCCAAATTTCTGAATGTTCGGTTAGCCTTTATTAAAATGAAAATGTTTGTCTGGAAAATGAAACAGTAAAGTGAAATACAACCTACAAAATAGGAACAAATATCTGTCAATCATTTATCTGAGAGAGAATTAGAATGCAGAATATACGTAAAGAACACTTCTAACTCAACAATGGAAAGACAAATAACCCAATTAAAAATAGGCAAAGAATTTGAATTTATACCTTTTCTAACAAAGGTGTACAAATTATCAACAAATACATGAAAGGATGCCTAACTCAAATGCAAATCAAAACCACAATGGAATACCATTTCCCACATACTAAGAAGGATAAAATAAAAAAGAGGCAACAAGTGTTTACAAAGCGAGAAATTGGAACCACATACATTGTTGGTAGGAATAGAAAATGGTGCTACTGCTTTGGAAAAGGGTTTTTCAGTCCATCAAAATGTTAAATATAGAGGTATATATGACTCAGCAATTTCAGTCCAAGTGCCCAAAAGAAATAAAAGCACATGTTTTTTGGAAAACTTATGCATGTATTGCATAGCAGGATTATTCATTTTAGCCAAAAAGTAAAGCTAACCCATATTCCCTCAACTGGTGAATGGATAAACAATATTAGGGTATATTAATACAATGAAAATATTATTTAGTAATAAAAAGAAAGAAGTACTGCTACATGCTACAACATAGATAAACTTTGAAAGCATTAAGCTAAGTAACAAAAGACAGTCGCCAAATAAAAAAGTACATTATATGATTTCCTTTATGTGAAATATCTAATTATTTTTAATTGCAAATGTACAGAAGGTAGATCAATTATTGTCATGGGAAGAAAGGTAAAGAAGAGTGGGAATAGAGAATGACTCCTAATGCCTATAGAATTTTCTTTTAAGGTGATGAAAATGTTCTAAAATGAGATTATGGGGATATTTGCACAACTCTGTAACTGTACTAAAAGCCACTGAGCTACACACTTAAAACATCAATTTTATAGTATGTGAAATGTACCTTACAAAAATTATAAGAAAAAATTTAAAAGACAAGCCTATACAAATTGTTTGTTAGAGTTTAAATGTTTGACAATAATAAAACTGAAGTTTTGTTTGTTTGTTTGTTGTTGTTTTGAGACAGAATCTTGCTCTGTTGCCGAGGCTGGAATGCAGTGAAGAGAACTCTGCTCACTGCACCCTCTGCCTCTTGGGTTCAAGTGTTTCTCCTGCTTCAGCCTCCCAAGTAGCTGGGATTACAGATGCACCACACCTGACTAGTTTTTGTATTTTTAGTAGTGATAGGGTTTCACCATGTTGACCAGGCTGGTCTTGAACTCCTGGCCTTAATAGATCCACCCGCCTTGGCCTCCCATAGTGCTGGGATTACAGGCATAAGCCACCATGCCTGGCCTTTTTGTTTGTTATAATGTTGGTAAGATGTTTTATTATATAAATATATTTTTAATCCAAATGAAGCACAAACTTTACCCAAGCTTCTATCAAACTTGCGTCGGCGTTTACGTTTTATATTTTTTCCTGTTCCTGTCCATAAACAAAGTTTAACGCAATTGTAATTATCAATTAGAACATCTCTTGCCTTTTGTCTTTATTTGTCAAAGGATGATGACATTTAAGCTTTGTGACTAATTCAAAGTATTTTTCAAATACAGATATTAGTACTATTTGTGTATGAGTAAATCCATTAACGATCCCTCTCAATTGTTTGTTTGTCAAAAGCAGGTGGACAAAGCTATGCAATAAAAAATGCTGAGATGACATAAAAACAAAAACAAGATGTAGAAACTATTATTTTAAATGATGCATTCAGCGGGAGGGTAAATCATGATTAAAAAGATTTTTAAAAGCAGTTCCATCTCAAAAAAAAAAAAAAAAAAATGCATTTTTTTTTTTTTTTTTTTTTTTTTTTTTTTTTTTTTTGCAAGGATGAGTCAGGACAGGTTGAGCTCAGATGGCCTGTGTCATATCATATTCTTCTTATACCGGAAATCACAGCATTATTCACAGGCAGCAACATGGGTTTGCTCTGAGACAATCTGAATACTAATATGTTTCCATAACATTTTAAGTATTAAGTTGTAACCACAAATGTGTTTTGATCCTAAAATAAGTGAAAAACTTATGGATGCCATTAACATGGTTTTCTTCTTTTGAATTGAGTGACAAAACTTTCTAATTTATTTTTAGCTAATATAATTTTTAAATAATTTGTAAAATTTCTAATTCGCAATTATTTTTCTGCATACCACTGACAAAAAAGGAACTAAGTAACTGTATATTAAATGAGTTTATCTAACCTGGATTACAAAAGCTGCTTAAAAGAATGCAAGAAGATTGAATTTTTCTAAATTGAGTTTTATTATATTGAATTTTAGTAAATTCTAAAATATAAAATATAAGTTGCTGTGAATACAAGTCCACATTTCATCTATACAACTGAAAAACTAAAAGTAAACTTAAAACATTTTCATTTGAATTCAAATTACTGGTTGAAGTCATATTTTTTCCACAGTACATGTAAACAATGAAACACTATCTGAGATCACTATCTAATATCCTTTTCTATATGTGGAGTAACGTGTGGTACCATCTAGACATTTATTGAACATCCATGTGTTTTTAGTATTTCAAAGAAGAAAAGAAATTGGCTGTTTGTAATCATTAAGTAATGCCTCAACAGTCACCTTAAAGCCAAGTACAATGTTTGCAAGCAAAAGTCTACTAGAAAAATTCATTGAAGTTACTTTACATTCAATGTTCCAAAATATTAAAATGCTAACAAAGCCCCATACAATGTCCGTTGATGAACATCTTTTCTCAGTATGCCCAGCCCTGCCTAATAGACTGTGCTCCTCTAGATAAACGTATGTTTTCCATAAATCAGCTTCTGGGTGATTTCCAACTTTGCAGTTAGGTGCTATATTTTACAATCTAAAAGATTTATCTTTTCCTCTTTTAAAAACTATTTAAGTTACAGCAGGGGAAATTTATAAAAACATAATGCTGTGGGACTTGTGGACCTAGTATAAAAACTGCTCTATGGAAAATTAAAATTGTTACGTTTATCTCTAAACGACATGAAGCTCCAGCTTTTAATGAGGTAAAGTGTCTTTTTTAAAAAAGATAAATGTTTCCTTGTTCACAGTCAAATTTGTAAGCTTTTAAAATGTTAAAGAGAAATTTAAAATCTTTAAAGACAAATTGCTTGTGAATCGATTAAAAAATAAATTTGTTGGGTAAATTAGTTACAGACCTCTCAAGGGAATTAGAGCTTTGCAGCATATAAAGGAGGTTGAGGAAATTTGACAATACTTATTTAAGCATCGGTATTATTTACAAAAAATTTTAATGATAATTCGTTACTACTTTTCTATTAGTATTAAATTAATATTATATTAAATATTAAGCGTATGTTTTGAGTTTTAGTTTATGCAAATTATTATTATTTCATTGAGTTAAAACATGTGCCATTTCATAAATTCTAGGCAAAAAAATAAAAGAAAATGCATATAGAGTAAAATGATGCCATATTATTCACAAAATGCTAGATGGTTGTTTCTACGCAAAAGTGCTTTACCTGTGTAAATATGCATCTTTATATGAAAAATCCTTATTACTATGAAACTTGAGGGGATGCCTGTCCATTTGAAATATGAATAATATGTGTCATTGAAATAAGGTATAGCGTGGCATATATTTCACATATTATAAATATCAGGTATATGTGATTAAATAGGGCTATGAGAATCACATACAACTTTACAACAGATACTTTTCATAATAGAAATCACTGATTTTGCATGTTTTCAATTTAAAGTGGGTTTTTACATCATCTTAATTGACAGTAAAGGCTTAAAAACATTTCTAAAATATAATAAAAATCAGTGTTAATAATCTATACTCTAATTTTATTTTTTTCCCAATATTGTATACAGGTTGAGCATCTCTAATCCAAACATTCAATATCTGAAATGGTTCAAAATAAGAAAATGTTCAAGTGCCGGCATGACACCACAAGTGGAAAATCCGACACCTGATCTCATGTGTGTGTGTGTGGGGGGTCCCAGTGGAAGCACAGGTGCACAACTTCACAGCCACTCAGAATGCCTCCCCATTGCTAGAAGACCCAATTTTTGCTCCTTTAACTGCTCCTTTTTTTTTTTTTTTTTTTTGAGACGGAGTTTCTCTCTTGTTACCCAGGCTGGAGTGCAGTGGCTCAATCTTGACTCACAGCAACCTCCACCTCCTGGGTTCGAGCAATTCTTCTGCCTCAGCTTCCTGTGTAGCTGGGATTACAGGCGTGTGCCACCACGTGGACCCAGCTAATTTTTTGTATTTTTAGTAGAGACGGGGTTTCACCACCATGCTGGCCAAGATGGTCTCGATCTCTTGACCTCGTGATCCGCCCACCTCGGCCTCCCAAAGTGCTGAGATTACAGGCGTGAGCCACAGCGCCTGCCTCCTTTAACTGCTTCTATGTGTCTTTTCACTTAAAAGTTAAAATCCAGTGTATGATAACCTTTTCATCAAAACACAGTGCTGTACTGAAAAAAACACTGAAAAAAAGCCTGCCATTGTTTGTTGCTACTGTTTAACAGCTGATCCAGGTATTCTGGTCATGTTACTGTGCTGCCTAGTTACCCTAAACGCATTCATTATTTCTTCGCTGTTTTAATAGTGTGTCCTATTTGTCACTGTTAAGTACTTTTGTGTGAATAGGTGTAAGAAAATGATTTCTTATGAGTAGTATGTAAATTTAGAGTCAAGAATGATGGTGATGTCAAACAAACACACATTGTCCACATGGGGCCCTGACGGTGACACCTTTGCTTTCTGGTGGTTTAAAGTGCACAAACTTTGTTTCATGCACCAAATTATTTTAAAATATTGTATTATTTTACCTTCAGGCTATGGGCATGGGATGTATGTAAAACACTAATAAATTTTGTGTTGAGACTTGGGTCCCATCGCAAGATATTTAATTATGTATGTTCGAATATTCCAGAATCTGAAGAAAAAAGTCAATAATTTGAAACACTTCTGGTCCCAAGCATTTCAGATAAATGGCACTCAACCTGTACTCTCATTCTCAACATTTCAGGGTTTTTTTTGATTGTCCACATGTTGCCCCACTTAATCTTTCACATGGAAATACATTTGTTTCCTTATCGTTTTAATCTTCATGTATTTGAGTTGCTGTGGACAATTTTATAACACCCCCTGGAGTTCCTGGGCTTCCTTGGCCTTCATTTGTATGACATTGATGGGGAAAATGGTAGGTAAATTTAAGTCATATTGTCAAAATCCTGCATTGCTTTCCTGAGAGCAATTGTGACATACTATATAAAATGTTAGAATTCTGACAGTCAATTCTACTGCTTTGTATTTACTTTGCCCAAATATAATAATATAGGTTAATAGTTAAATACAGTAATAATAAAAATTCAGAGATCCATTAACATGGATAGCCAATTTTCAGAAAAACCCTCATATCAATTTATATTGTGTGTTCTTCTAATATATAGACAATATAATTCATACACCATTTGATATAGGCACAGATGATCCATGGTTTATCCACTCTCTAATATGAAACAAATAATTTTGTCAGTTTTTTTCTCATTCAGAAACACTTCTGAGGAACTAAGCTTCATGATGAATTCTAATTTGAAAACCAGTTGAATGTGTTTGATTTCTTCTGAACTTGTGTATTTATCCCCATAAATTGATCACTGACACTGAAAAAAATACGGTATCAAGGTTTACTTTTCTTTGTTTTTTTTCTCTCAACTCATCCAATACAGTTTCTTTCCCTACCTATAACACCAAGGCCAAGACACCACATGAGCTAGCTCCTGAAAGTATCTGGTGATGCTACGTGCTCCTAACATCTACCTTTCCTTCTCTTTGAAAGAAGTTTCTTGGAGGACAGCATGCAGGCAACCAAGATAAATACATACATCTCTCATAATATTTTCATTGTTTCTCATTGTCTTTTGTAAGCCACTTCACTTTTCTCTAACTAAAAACTCATCCTTACCTATCTATATGCTATATTGGGTTTCTGAAGTTTTGCCCAGTCATTTGAAGAGATTATTCGAAACGTGAAAAAAAAGTTTTAAATGGGCTGGGCATGGTGGCTCACGCCCGTAATCCCAAAACTTTGGGAGGCCGAGGCAGGCAGATCTTTGAAATCAGGAGTTCAAGACCAGATGGGTCAACATGGTGAAACCTCATCTCTACTAAAAATACAAGAATTAGCTGGGCATGGTGGCATATGCCTGTAATCCCACCTACTCAGGAGGCTGAGGCAGGAGAATTGCTTGAACCTAGGGGACAAAGTTTGCAGTGAGCCAAGACTGCATAACCGCACTCCAGCCTGGGTGACAGGGTGAGACTCCATCTCAAATAAATAAATAAAAGTTTTAAATGTTTTAAACTACTTTTTAAAAATTGCAAGCCTGTGATGTAAATAATCCAAAAAACTTTAAACCTTAGATTGAAATAATTTTTATTAAAATTAAAAATATTTTAGAATAAGAAAAAACCTTTTAATTTTAAACTGTAAAGCACAATTTGAAAATAAGCATTACTTCTAAAATTTAGAAGACTGCAAATTACAAACAGCAAGGCAAGAACAACAAATAGTTATGGACATACCAACTTCTCTAAAATATAATCTTCAATTATCTTCTCTAGAATATTGCAGTAAGAAACATAAAGATAAATTTTTTTATGAACTTCAGCATAAATGTTTTATGTTTCATATTTTAATTCTGGCATTAGATTAAAATTTATGTTTAGAATGATATATAACAGTACTTATGTGGTTCGATCCTCTAAAAGTCTTAATCTAACAGTAGAGGGTAGGAGGAGGGGCTGGTGGTAAACGAGCCTTCTGAAAGTTCCCTTTATACTCATTTAAATAGTATTCATGGAACACCTACTATATATAAGGTACTAGTGACACAGCAATGCATAAAGGAGCTGTCTTTCTTGAAACTATTTAGGAGCACCAAAATAGTTTCAAGAATCTGAAATGCTGTCATAGTTATCATATCTTTCCTCATCTGTGTCCAGCTTCAGTGAATCTGGGATTTCTCCAACACACATGTTACTGTGTGAGAATTAAGAGTGGATCTGCATGGCCTAGTTAAATTCCACCAGTGCTGTTCATTATTTCTCTAAGCACACGTAACTCAGAATATTTCTGTCTAAATCATTGTTATAAGCTGTGGATTCAACACTCAACTCAAAAACTCAACTCTTAGCCATATGGATTCAATAATTATTTTTCTCCACTCACTGTGAGATATTTTATCAGGCCTCTAAATCACTATATGCTCTTGCCTTGATAAGAACACCTGAAAAAGAATTTTCTTTATGATTTTATTACAAAATAAATTTTAAAATAATTTGTTTACCCTTTAGCCACAAATAAGGCAAATAACTTCAATCAGCATTAATATTAATAAATATATGAATTATAGTATTTTCTTTATGTAATCAGTGATAACTTTCACTTAATAATTACCATTATTCAAAAGTATATTATTTAAGCCAATGAAATATAATAACATTTCAGCTGAAGTTTCTACAACATAGCAAAAAAAAAAAGTCAGAAGCTATTCAAAGAAATCAATACTTACAAGCAAAGCATTTAAGTTACAAATCATACTTTTAAGAAATTATTATCAATTTCTTTCTGTTCCATTCTTATTGGACTCTATGGAAGTTAAACAAAAACCACATATTTTTTTCTAATTTTAGAGGATTTATTGTAAAAGCAGTATGAGCTATATGCTCAGAGAATTATTTGATGCTGCATAAAGTGACACCAAAAAGATATATATATATATATATATTTTCCCATTTATTTATTTTATTGCATTTTAGGTTTTGGGGTACATGTGAAGAACATGCAAAATTGTTGCATAGGTACACACGTGGCAGTGTGATTTGCTGCCTGCCTCCCCATCACCTACATCTGGCATTTCTCCCCTTGCTATCTCTCCCCAGCTCCCCACCCCACACCGTCCCTCCCCTATTTCCCCCCAACTGACCCCAGTGTGTAGTGCTCCCCTCCCTGTGTCCATGTGTTCTCATTGTTCAACACCCGCCTATGAGTGAGAACATGCGGTGTTTGATCTTCTGCTCTTCTGTCAGTTTGCTGAGAATGATGGTTTCCAGGTTCATCCATGTCCCTACAAAGGACCCAAACTCATCGTTTTTGATGGCTGCATAATATTTCATGGTGTATATGTGCCACATTTTCCCTATCCAGTCTATCGTCGATGGGCATTTGGGTTGGTTCCAGGTCTTTGCTATTGTAAACAGTGCTGCAATGAACATTCGTGTGCACGTGTCCTTATAGTAGAACGATTTGTAATCCTTTGGATATTTTTTAAAGAAAAAGTAGTACTTTTATATGTTTTATATTTATGTATTATGTATGGCATATTTATGCTACAGTTGAATGTTAATAAAGCAACAATAAAGCCATCAAGGATGAAGAAAAATAACATCAAAGTCAGTATGCAAATAAAAAACCCACAACCGCAGGCCATTCTGCAAACTATGAAGGGTTAAATGTCATGGATTTGTTTCTTAAGAATTGGTAATCTGAAAGAACTGCAGTATAAATATAATCCATTATATATATATATATATATAGAGAGAGAGAGAGAGAGAGAGAGAGACGTGATGATAAAGTCACATAATTGTCATATGCCAAACCATCACATAACAGAAAGAAAAACTTGAAAACATAATTTAAAAGACAAATCAAGTAAGTCATTTTATACCCTAAATAGTAAGTACTCAAAGCTAAAAAAAAAATTAAAAATACAATAGGGATAGAGTCCCAAGGCAGAAATCATCTAATATATAGTCGTATTTTCAGATGATAACTCAGCATCTGGCACGCAGTAAGTACACAATAAATTCACCTACAAAGAAATGATGCAATAAACAAACAATTGAATGAAGCACCTGGGTGCTTCAGTCAGTTAAGTGTTTGATTTTTCAGAAGACCTAAATTTTACTTTTAACGTCCACTTATCTCAAAGTGTTACAATTTAGTGAAAAAGAAGTGGAAATGTTTCAGAAAAGGAAATTGTTCACGAGAGAAACAGAATTTTAGAGTTGAAAGTCTCTAGCTTTTCACTTTAGGACACACTGAGTAAGGGCAATGATGCCTAACAAACATAGGCCTTTGTGTATTCTACAAAGAGTGTCTAATAAATATAACAGACAATAAAAATAGACAAATTAACACACATATACCTACACTCAGAGGCAATTTTCTAAGAACACTTTTCCAGGTTATAGAGAAAAATGCTTTACTTAAAACTCACCATCAATAACTTAACGAACAATTAGAGCCTCCTGTATGAACAATAGCCAAACAATGGTTGATTCAACAGTAAAGTAAATTTTCTGCTACAGACAGTCCCCATTAAAGAGGAAAATGAGGAAAGAGAATGTAAGAACCAGAGAGCAAGATCTTGCAATGTGTTGGGACAAGTAGGCTGAAACAGAGAAGAACTGAGTAAAAAATGTTAGGGATTTAGAGAAGAATTACTAAGAAAGTGTACATAAAGAGAATATGTGAGTTTAAAAAAATATTTTAAGCATTTTTTTTTTATGAGACAGAGTCTCACTCTGTCACCCAGGCTGGAATGCGATGGCACAATCTCAACTCACTGCAACCTCTGACTCCCAGGTTCAAGCAATTCTCCTGCCTCAGCCTCCTGAGTAGTTGGAACTACAGGAGCATGGCACTGCGCCCAGCTAATGTTTGCTTTTTTTTTTTTTTAGTAGAGATGGGGTCTCACCATGGTGGCCAGGCTGGTCTCAAACTCCTGGCCTCAGGTGGTCCACCCACTTCAGTCTTCCAAAGTGCTGGGATTACACGTGTGAACCACCACCAAGGGCAAAAAGCTGATTTTGATATCATGAGCCCGAGGGACAAAGAGAACAACCGTCCAAATACTAAATAATATTTTAACAACCTGGACACTTTAATTTAAGGATACCAACTTTAAGAAAAACTGTTTCTGACACATCTCATTTAAGAGCTGTGGAAAATTTCCAAATATCACTGTATGGCTTCAGCACTTACAGATATCAAAATATGCCTAGTGAAATAACTGACATTAAGAAAATGTCTTTCGAATTTCCAGTATTTCAAGAAAAGGCAATAGCTTCACTCTTGCCAGGATCCCAAGCTAGAAACCTGGGTGACCTCACTCCAGCCAGGATCCCAAGCTAGAAACCTGGGTGACCTCACTCCAGCCAGGATCCCAAACTAGAAACCTGAGCACCCACTGCTTTTCCGTCTATTCTCAGTATCATATTAGTCATCAGGTCCTATCAATTCTCTTTCCCGACTGTCGTTTGAATCAGAACATTCTTATTATTCCTATGATGTCCTCAGTTTCAGCCCTCATCTTTTTTTTTTTTTTTTAAACTGCTTCCTCTGCAATTTCCTCAGAAATCCCAGCCTCCATAATACAATTGGAATGTGACTGCTTCTCTACATTAACACCTACCTGGTATGGCCTAGACACCGCCCTCTCTGTCCTAAAACATGGCAACAGCTTCCTCTTCCTGCTTCCAGAATCTAATATTTCTTCTTAAAAATCCGGTTTATCACCCAGATTCCCCTAGATTTAAGTACTTATATCTTTCCTCATCTGTGTCCAGCTTCAGTGAATCTGGGATTTCTCTAACACACATGTTGCTGTGTGGGAATTAAGAGTGGATCTGCATGGCCTAGTTAAATTCCACCAGTGCTGTTCATTATTTCTCTAAGCACACATAACTAGCTTTAAGTCCTTTGACAGCCTCCTTCTGCTTTTCAGATAAAATTGCTCAAAATGAGCAACAATGCCCCACATGGTCTTGCCCCCATCTTCATTTGTAAACTCACCTAGAATCACTCTTCCTTCTCCTAAGTGAGCTTCACTGGGGCATTCTTTCTCCACTTACAGCACAGTCTCTTTCTGGCCATGGTGTCTGCATTTAGCTGGCACTACAAACTTCAGTATCTTTCTTTTAAAATTAGTTATTTTTTCTCCCTCCCTCCCTCCCTCTCTCCTTCCTTCCTTCCTTTTTTTATTGGACGCAGAGTCTGACTATGTTGCCTATGATGATCTCCAACTCCTTGGCTCAAGCGATCGTCCTGCCTCAGCCTCTCAAGTAGCTGGTACTACAGGCATGGGCTATGACACCAAGCCCTTTCTCTGTTTTGACAGACCTGGTCCTTCTCAACTTTTATGTTGGTTCAAGTGCCATGTCCTTTAAAGAAGGCAATTCTGCTTACCTGATCGAAATGGTGAAGTCTTTCCTCCTACCCAGCTTGAAGGACTTTAGCATATCTCCCTGTTTATGATACTTTTGACTTTTAAAATATTTTACTATTATTATTTTCAAAGTAGTAAATGCACATAATTTCACACTTCAAATGAGTTATGGTGAAAGGTGCCTGCATTACTCAGTGTTAGCCACTTTCCATTCTTATCTGTTTCCTTTGGTGTTTAGCTTCATGTTTCTAAATAGATTGCTAATGCAATTGTTACTTATTGCTTTTTCTTTAAAAGTTATTTAATTTCTTAAAATTGAAAATAAGGAGTTAACTCTCTTACTTTCTATCGTCTTCTAACTCCTATTTTCACACATTTGGTTGAAATCAATCTGTTGCTCTTATTATAACTACGTGTATAACATGCACAGATGAGCTATGTAGTATACAATGATTTTACAGATTTTATTTTTTTTTCACTAATGCAATAATTGTACGTATTTATGGGATACAATGTAATATTTGGATACATTGTGTAATGATCAAATCAGAGTAATTAGCAAACACATCATCTCAAACATTTATTATTTATTCATAGCAATAACATTCAGAATCCTCTCTCCTAGCTATTTTGAATCGTATAATACATTATTGTTAACCATAGTCACCCTGCTGTGCAACAGGATGCCAGAATAAATTCCTCCTATTGAAATATAACTTTGTACCTATTGGTTATATTCAACTTTAATAATAATATTGTTTGTCCTGGAGTGGATTCCTTTGTCTTTTCATTTGCTTTATAACCTAAGAATCTATGACCAATTCATCCACAAACTTCACCAGAAGTGTACATTTCTTATTGATGTGTGCAGATGGATTTATCTGTTTTAGTTTTTTGTGGAGATGTCACCCTTGTATTGTTTTTTCTAGCTCCCGTCAGAACTCTGCATGTGGGTCTGCAGAATGGCTGTCACTCTGAAATTTCCTTCAGCATTATTCTGGGAATATCCTTGCTCTCTCCAGTGATGGATTTCCTGGTTCCCAAACCTCAAGTG
The DNA here is from genome assembly GCF_001604975.1 of Cebus imitator. NCBI lineage: Eukaryota > Metazoa > Chordata > Mammalia > Primates > Cebidae > Cebus > Cebus imitator. The sequence goes on from NW_016107337.1 coordinate 9,841,468, forward strand.
TTCCTCAGCTTTTAGTTTTCTTTTTCTTTCTTTCTTTCTTTTTTTTTCTTTTT
>NW_016107337.1:9842094-9866572 GCF_001604975.1 Cebus imitator
TCTAACTTATTATAATGATATTAAAAATATTAATGCTAGCAGATTCTTGGCTGAAGTGATATGTGGTTCTGTATTTGGTTTTTTCTTCACACACTTTCTGGCTCTTGTTTGCCCCTGCCCCCATTATTTTGAAATTCTAAAAGAAAAATATGTGCCTTGACATGAATTGTTTTCCTCCCACTGCTGTGGACAAATGGTGGGCTTCCTCCATCAATAGATTTATGTCTATCTCTTCTGGAAAATGTTTGTAAAATTATATCTGATAATTTTCCTCCTCTGCATTTTGTTTGCTGTTTCTAACATTCCTTCCAGATTCTTTCTTATCCTTCCTATAAGATTTTTCCTGTCTTTGCCATTTGTCCTATTTTCTGGAAAATCATTACATTTCAACTTCCAAACATTCTATCGACTTTGAGAATTTTTTTTTCCTCCCAAGTCTCTGATGACATGGGTTTTGGTTGTTGCTATTATTTTGTTTTCCATTTTATCTCATTTTCTCTTTGCTCTAATTTCCTCTGTTTGTTAACTTCAATTTCTGCCTTTGATTTTAAAAAATTTCTTTAAGTCTTAGTTAGCTATTTGTATTTAAAAGAAAGGAACCAAATGGTTGGAAAAAGTTCTATTTGTGTGTGTGTGTGTGTGTGTGTGTGTGTGTGTGTGGTCCAGCTTCTTTGGAGATCCTCTCTGTAGAGCAACCTGTGTAGGTGTTTATGGGTTTTTTCTTTTTCTTTGATCTCATTAGTTTCCCAAAGAAGACTGATTACTCTCACATGTGGTCTGACTGCTACTGTTTTCAAAGCTGAATGGGAGAATAGAGCCCAGTAGGACGAGAAAAAGAGTCTAACCATTCAAGTGTAGACTTTCATTTAACTTTCTGGTTTTCATGCTTTTGTTGTATGTGGCATCCACAGATCTAGAGTCCTCTTTTCCAGATAACTGTCTCTTCAACTTTTCATCTTCTGTCCTGACAGGAATGAGTAATGACTTGATTAAAGTGGATGGGGGAGAGGGCTTTACTTGTCTAATTTGTTCCTTATTCAGATATTCAACAAAGCCTTTTATGTAAACATCCCCGTCTTCAGAAACGCTCAATGCTTCCAAATTCCTGAGTCATACTGAAGTAGTGCAAGGTAATTCAACTTCTTTCTTGGTGATCTCCTACCAGCTTATCCCACTGGAGGCCTAGATTTCAATGTTCTGGTTGGCTAAGACAGTTAGCACTCACCCATCTGCTTGGAGTTAGCAGCTGCCTATCTTTCTGCTGTTGTTTTCTCTCCTTTGTAAAATTTTATTTTGCTTTTTTGGTAGGTGTGGAATTATTCACTTCCTCTGGATATTTTTTCATGGTACTTTTACTTTAGTATAGTTAAGAGAAGGCAAATATGTGTTTAATGTTTTTGTATTTAACCCAAAGTTGTAAGTGTACTTTTTACATTTAATATAATAATATTCTGTGTATATTTTCTCACGACATTAAATACTCTGATCCCATCACCATATTGAATTCACACTCTTTCTTGGTACCTGTCCTCCTACAGATATTATTTGCTTCCTTAAAACTGTCTTTCCAGTAGCATGCAAGATTGAGAGGAATAGAGACTTTATTTTTTTGACTAGTGCTTCATGAATGAATAGAATAGTACTTAGTACCTAGGAGGCACTCCATGAATATTTATTTAACAAGGTTCAACTGATAGATCTTTCCTTGACCCAAGGCCACAGTGCTTAACACAGGTCCGGTTCTCCATTGACTAAGGTTAAGTTGATGTTCCTTAACCTGGTCTGCAAAGCTACAATCATCTATTAATATATCACCCTCTTCCCACTCATCCTGCACTCCTCACTTACATTATACTGCAATTCAGGTCATTCTTTTAGTACATATCTTTGACTTTTGCAATGCCCTTACCCCTGTTCTATATAAGACAACCTATTCTTGGTTCTTTAATTTATAGATCTCATGTAACCATCTTCTTCAAGAGCTTTCTGGCTTTTTAGTTGCAGTTAATCCTTCCTCCTCCATTCAAGCCTCTTAGAGGTTTGCTACCTAAATGCGTGCCCTGGAACAGTAGTATTGGGATCTAAATTGTTTTAAATGCAGAATCCAGGTCTCCAATACAGATTTTCTGTCTCAAAATTTTCATTTGAGCAAGATTCTCAAGTGATTTAAATGCCCACTAGATACTCAGAAGTGTGTCTTAGAGAACCTTTCTAGATTACACCACAATTTGCTCTCTACTTTCCACATCTAAATGAAACTGTGATGTACTTGAGAGGAAGTTATTAGTTATTCACATGTTGCTAATTATTATATTTGTTTTCTGGTATATGGTTTTTCAATGAGTGCTTCTGAAAGGAAGGAAGGAAGGGAGGGAGGGAAGGAAGGAGGGAGCTTCATCTTAAGCTTAGAAGGTTGTCCTGAGCCTAAAATTGTCTGTAGACTGTGAGGACACTGGAATTATGCAACTGCAAAACAAGGAATGCCAAAGATTTCTGGCAACTTACCAGAAGCTAGGAAGAGACAAGAAAGCTTTCCTCTACAAGTTTCAGAGGGAGCATATCCTTTGTTGACATTTCAGACTTCTATCCTCCATAACCATAATATAAAACCTTTCTGTTGTGTTAAGCCATCATTTTGTGGTATAATTGATGCTTGAGCAATGCAGGGATTAGGGTTATTAACTGTCCCCTCCCACATAGCTGAAAATCATGGCTGAAAATCCCTCTATGACTTTTGACTCCCACAAAACTTAACTACTGATAGCCTACTGTTGACTAGAAGACTTACTGATGACACAAACAGTCAATAAATACATATTTTGTGTGTTGCGTGTATTATATACTATATTCTTACAATAAATTAAGCTAGAGAAAAGACAATGTTATTAAGAGAATCGCAAGGAGGAGAAAATATATTTACTATATATTAATTGGAAGTGGGTTATTAAAAAGATCTTCACCTTCGTAGTCTTCACATCGAGTAGGCTGAGGAGGAGGAAGAGGAGGTGTTGGTCTTGCTGTCTCAAGGATGGCAGAGGTGAAAGAAAATCCACATACAAGTGGACCTCCCACAATTCAAACCTGTATTGTCAACAGTCAACTGTACTTTGTTATAACAAGCAATGGGGAAAGGATTCCCTGTTCAATAAATGGTGTTGGGAAAGCTGGCTAGCCATGTGCAGAAAGCAGAAACTGAACCCCTTCCTGACACCCTACACTAAAATTAACTCAAGATGGATTAAAGACTTAAACATAAGACCTAACACCATAAAAACCCTAGAAGAAAATCTAGGCAAAACCATTCAGGACATAGGTGTAGGCAAGGACTTCATGACCAAAACACCAAAAGCATTGACAACAAAAGCCAAAATAGACAAATGGGACCTAATCAAACTCCACAGCTTCTGCACAGCAAAAGAAACAATCATTAGAGTGAATCGGCAACCAACAGATTGGGAAAAAATTTTTGGAGTCTGCCCATCTGACAAAGGGCTGATATCCAGAATTTACAAAGAACTAACTAACAAGAAAAAAACTAACAAGCCCATTCAAAAGTGGGCAAAGGATTTGAACAGATACTTTACAAAAGAAGACATACATGAGGCCAACAAACATTTGAAAAAATGCTCATCATCACTGGTCATCAGAGAAATGCAAATCAAAACAACATTGAGATACCATCTCACGCCAGTTAGAATGGCGATCATTAAAAAAATCTGGAGACAACAGATGCTGGAGAGGATGTGGAGAAATAGGAACACTTTTGCACTGTTGGTGGGAGTGTAAATTAGTTCAACCATTGTGGAAGACAGTGTGGCGATTCCTCAAGGACCTAGAAATAGAAATTCCATTTGACCCAGCAATCCCATTACTGGGTATATATCCAAAGGATTACAAATTGTTCTACTATAAGGACACGTGCACATGAATGTTCATTGCAGCACTGTTTACAATAGCAAAGACCTGGAACCAACCCAAATGCCCATCGACGATAGACTGGATAGGGAAAATATGGCACATATACACCATGGAATATTATGCAGCCATCAAAAACGATGAGTCTGGGTCCTTTGTAGGGACATGGATGAACCTGGAAACCATCATTCTCAGCAAACTGACAGAAGAGCAGAAGCAGATCAAACACCGCATGTTCTCACTCATAGGCGGGTGTTGAACAATGAGAACACATGGACACAGGGAGGGGAGCACTACACACTGGGATCAGTTGGGGGGAAATAGGGGAGGGACAGTGGGGGGTGGGGAGCTAGGGAGAGATGGCAAGGGGAGAAATGCCAGATGTAGGTGATGGGGAGGAAGGCAGCAAATCACACTGCCACGTGTGTAACTATGCAACAATTTTGCATGTTTTTCACATGTACCCCAAAACCTAAAATGCAATAAAATAAATAAATGGGGGGAAAAAAAAGAAAACTAATAACAATTCTAAGGCCAAATTACCCTCTAAATTTCATGGCTCTATGCATTTATAAACACTCTCCTTGCTTGGACTATTTTTCCATAGGACTTTTCCAAATTCAGGACATTGGCATATACTGCTGGAACTGCTAAATGATTTATTACATAATATGCCAAACAAAACTTTTGGTATTTTAGTGCATTTTAAATGTAAGCAGTAGAGAGATATATTGCTAATTAAGTAACATTGTATATCATTTTACATTTTATTTTAAAAGAGTATTCTTCCATGAAATTGTTTGATAATATTTCATGTGAACTAAAGTTTTGTATGTCCCAATTTTAGCAACTTGAAAAATCAAAATTGAAACAGCCAACCAAAAAATAAATGGAGGCACAAAACCATCTTCTGTGGCCTGCTGTTAAGGCTAGAAATATCTTATTCTGTCAGTGTGATTTCATAGCAGGATGAAAAATGTCAAAAGTGAGGATGACAAATCAGTCTAGTGAGGAAAAATGACTCTTGGACAAGAGATGTCATTTGTCATGATTGCCATTTGACTGCACTTTCCCCTCTCCTCTCTTTCATATGAATGCAATTTTGCCATTAGTTTTAAATTATCTTTACTGCACAATGGCTTGGTCATGAAAATTGTATTTCCACTCAAAAAGTTGTGAAAAATAATAAAAGTTGCAAAATATAAACATTATATTTGTGTGTTTTGATAAATTTTTAAAATACCATTAAAGCTTAATTTATCAAATATTATGATTTTTATTCCAAGTGGCCATTTTTCCTAGACATAGGTAACACCATGGCTTTTAAAATTTTTTTTCAAAACTGACACAGCTGAGCACAGCTCCCTGAGCCACTGCATAATACGGGTGGTAATTAAGCCACAGCTTCAAGGTTGCATGGGCACAAGACAATTCAGTCTAATGAAGTATCGATCGGCTGCAGTCGAGGTAAAACAAGTTGACATTCATTTAGAGGTAGCAATGTGAATATACCACAATGCCACCAAAGAAATAAAGGGAACAAACAATGAGGCTGAATTTTAATCTTGCAAACACAATTAAGAATCTTATTTATAGCATGCTGCTATCACTTAAACTGAAGCTAATTGCATACTTACTACCCTGATATGAGATACCTAAATCAGCAGAAATTATATATCCTTAGCATAAGTGCAGAAAAGAAAAGGGAAAAAATGCAAGAAGTTTAGTGCTTCAATTAGAGACAATTCTAGTACCTTTGAAAACTGTACTGATGAAAATGTTTGAAATCAAATTTCCTATGTAGTTGTTTTGCACAATTAAGCTTGTCTTAGGGTGCTATGAAGAGCTACTCAGAAAAGAATTCAACCTAGATTAATTAACATTTATTGAAAGTAAGTTGGTCTCTCCTCAATATCTGTCATTTCATATGCAAATAATTAACCCAATATTCAATTGAATTTACTATACATTTATCGAAATGACCCTATTTTCCCTGAAACAAATTTAGCGGTTACTGCATTAACAACATTGAGGAAGTCCAGGATTTCCCAACATTGTTTCTCTTTCAAATAAGCACTAAACTAAAATTAACTAGTGCTGGTCCCATGGCATGTTTTTAAGTTGTCACTAGTATTAAATAACTATGAAGATTTATTGTAATCATATTTTTAACCAAACATATTTTTAAAACATGATCTAAACACTATTTTAGGGCTACTAAGATATTTGGTCACTTTAAAACAATTTAGAAGGAATTTGTAATTTAATGTATGAACTTTTAAAATCTGATTAACCACTAGGAAGTATTGTATTACACTAATATTTAAGGATGAAATATCCTTAGAAATGACAAATAATCTACTTCCCAATCTATTGGCACATGACAGAGGAATATTAAATTATATTTGATAATCAAATATGGAAAAATCACAAATTATTATATTATTTTCTTTAAAAATTATCTTTATTTTAATTTTAGATAAATCAGAAGCTGAAATACATTGTTCAGTACTCTCAAAGAAACTAATCACAGAACTGTTTTTAAATCTAGTGTCTGAAAAGTTCATTTTTGACAAATGGAGTCTTTGACTTACAACACTTGTGGAAGCTGTTTACTTTAGGGAACAGGCCAGTTTTACATCTTTCAAGAAGACATGAAAACATGTTTATCACAAATTCTACCTAGAGAAGTCATTCAATCAAAGCTTTCACGTAAGAATTAAAATTCAAAATGTATTTACGCTAATCAATTGATCCAAAGTTGCTGGCATTATACAGCTTTCAGAAGCCATATTTTCTCATGAAAATACCCTCTAATGAAAAAGAGAGTGCTAATGTGTCTAATTACATTATAGACCACAGGCAGATGGACATTTCCTTGAAAATAAGGATAACCAGATGTTAGGATTCACAGAAATTGCCCTACTTGTTATAGGAAAAAGAGCATTTTGTTTGCTGATTATTTCTTTTTAATTTGATGCTAATTGGAGTGTAGGGCTCCAATTATGTGACTTAAATATTTCAGTTCATAATATATCGTTTGAATTTTGTTTTTCTCTTGAGTTGTCTCTAAATCAACAAACATTTATTATAAAACTTAAAATAGCTTTTATTAATATTTGAGCATTATGTAAAAACAGGGCTGTTTCAATCACTATATAGTCCAGTATATACAGAGAAGTAAAAACTTAGTTCCATAATTAAATTATTTTTGTTAACTTCCATCACAATGTTTGGAATTATTAATAACAGGGTAAGAAATGAATATTTTAATTATTTATATTTCATTTTTATAGCTATGAAAATAACACAGCAGATGATGCTCAAGAACATATTTGTAAAACTGTTGTAAATTTTAATTTTTTTTCTTTATTTTTCCCACCATGCCACATAAAGTATTTTTTGTTTATTAGATAATTCAATAAATGTGTTAATTTAAATTTTTATTTAGAGCATCCAACAGCTAGTATGTCAATATAATTATATATTCAATGCAATATAGATTAAAAATAAATATTATAAGATCTTAAAAGTAAAGTTATACTTAGTTTGAGGTAGTAAAATGATTCAGGAAAGTAGTCATGTATTTTATCTTATTTCTCCTGGAAAAAAATATTATTTTTGATCAATCAGATGCCTAACCATATCAAGTAATATAATACATAATATTTAAGATTAATCTTATTAAATATGTAAAAAATAGGAATATTGCTAGATGGTCAATAGAAGGCAAAGAAACAAATGCTATTTAGTATGTGTATGTGTGTATGAGTTTGTATATTAGCATATAGGATAGGAATAGAAATTGTAGTATACTGACAGATGAGAGCAGACGAAAACGTCCAGGTGTACAACTTTGCAATGGTTAACAAAGTCTATCCTTATGTACATTAGTTAATTTCAGTTTTTTCCTTTGTCTTCCAGCTCTCTAGACCTTACAGTAAGAATATGTTGTATAATGACGCTGGGGTTTAAATATTAGAAATAATTCTTTATAAATATATGAAGCTGGCAGGGCCTGGTGGCTCACACTTGTAATCCCAGCACTTTGGAAGGCCAAGGCGGGTGGATCATGAGGTCAGGAGATCAAGACCATCTGGGCCAACATGGTGAAACCCCTTCTCTACTAAAAATACAAAAAGAAAAAAAAAAAAGCTGGGCGTGATGGTGCACGCCTGTAGTCTCAGCTACTTGTGAGGAAGTGGCAAGAGAATTGCTTGAACCCAGGAGGCGGAGATTGCAGTGAGCTGAGATCAAACCACTGCACTACAGCCTGGGTGACAGTGAGAGACTTCATCTCAAAAAACAAAAAACAAAAAACAAAACAAAACAAACAAACAAACAAACAAACAAAAAATATATATATATATACAAAGCTTATGCTAAAATACTGGAATACTATTGATGTGGAACATTCGAGTTTTAGAAAATCATGTTATATTTAAAATACAGTACACATTAACAAATGAAAATATGATAGTAGGCAACAAAATATATTTAGCTACATAGGACTTTTGTAACAATCAAGGGAGTACAATTGCATTATACTTTTTGTTATAATTGATGCAGTTTAAAATATAGACCATTAGAATTCTTTAATTGTATATAGACAAACACCTTCGTTTCAATAATTTCACATCACAGAATTGTTGTATATGCAAACTCAGAGCTGTTGTGAATAATCACTTTTTGAAATTAAGATATTCATTATTGGGAGTTTGGGCAAAACGGTGCTGAGAAAAGGTCAGCTTTCTTTGAGTGAATCATGAATAGTGAGTCACACCTGCCGTTCAGTTTAACATTCATATGTGAGAAATTGTAACAAAGATCATGAAACATCAGTAAGAAGAGGAAACTCTTAGATAAAAAGGGCATAGAATGAATATTGCAGTTCATGCAATTTCATATAAGTCTGAACACCTCATTTTCTAAATTGTCCAAAATACAAGCTGAAAACTAAAGGTGTTGAGAGTGTAAGAAATGCTATGTAAATTGTTATAAACAGAATCATTTAGGCAATCTTATCAATACTTTTATAAACCTTGGATCTCATTCAACAATTTCTGTAGGGGTGTAAAGATAATCTGCTTTTGTTGTTATAAAAACCGTGCATGGCCAAGAAAAGTATAATAGAAAATTTAACAGAGACACTCCCACTTCCAATTGTGACATTTTGTCTTATTTCATATTGCTACTAGTTTTTTCTCCATGTATGTTCCATGCATATGAATGCATAAATCAACCTTTTAACATTTTCCCATGAAATTAAGAATATATGATTTCTGTTTTATATAATCCTTTTATTTCATGTAACAATATCATATTTCATCTGATCTGAGACAACATCTGTTGAAAGAAGCACTGTTATTTTACATTCCACCAAGAAAGAAAAAAATGCTACCAGGTAAGCTATAACACAATATATTTTTTTAACCATTTAGAATTTTTGTTTTTATCAATATATTGCTAGGCATGGTGGCTCACACCTGTTATCCCACCACTTTAGGAGTTCAAGGTGGGACGATCACTTGAGGCCAGAAGCTTGAGAGCAGCCAGGGCAACATAGTGAATCCCTATCTTTACAAAAAAATGTTTTTTGTCTTTTTTAATTATTATTTTTAAAATTTTTAAATTAAAGATAAAATTTGCTGAGGTGGGAGGGTCCCAATTAAAAATTTTTTAATTTAAAAAATTTAAAATTTTTAAATTAAAGATAAAATTAGCTGAGGGTCCCAATTAACTCACTTGGGACCAGGAGGTTGAGTCTACATTGAGCTGTGATCACACCACTGCACTCCATCCCGGGTGACAGAGCAAGAACCTGCCTCAAAAATTAATTAATTAATTACTTTAATTAAATAAATAAACAGAATATGTGTGTTCTTTTAGTTTTAATTAGACACGTATTTGTATAAGATAGCCATTTTGTGCATGTATTAAAAAGGAAAATTCAGTCAAAAATGAATTGGTTAAGATAACCTAAAATTTTATGTTCAAAAATCAAATTCTTAATCACTTTTCAACTTGGAATTACCGAAGTCTGTATTTTCTCTCACGATATTGTTGTTTGCTCAATCAAGTACTTAGGTGATTTAGCAATTCTTAAAAGAAGCCATATAAAAATATAAAAGTCATTGAACCAGTCCCTTAATATCCTGACATCCCAAATTTGCCAAGAGAATCTAAATGACTAGAGTAGAACTTCTTTAATCCCTAGAAACCAGATAGTTATTTTATGGGATTTTCTTCCAGTTAGCTGGCAACCCCTTCATAAATTTGAGCCTGGTGTTCTGTTGTACAGGCAACAACATTACGTCACAACTGCCCCAATTCTACAGATTTCTTATATGTAAATATAGAAGAAAAAACCTGGCATTTTGAAATTGTTGAAATATGGTCATTTTGGAGATCTGCTAATTTCAGTACACAGAGTTGGACTTTGCCTTTTGTGATCCTGGAATGTAGTGCACATGTATAAGTGGCTTGGTTTGTGTAATAAGATCCTTACTGCTAGATTTTCAGTTTCCTGTGAAGCTTTTGTGTCTCTTTGTTTTATTTCTGTATTTCCCTTTTTCTTTTTGATTGCTTTGCCTTGACAGTGCAAGAGAAGGAGTTCTGTGTCTATACAACATTGTGTATCTATGCTTACATATCTAGTGAATAACATCATAGTAATGAATATAAAGAATCAAAGACTAGACATATTTAAATTTTAATATAATTTTTTAAACAAATTATTTCCTTCTAGGATTTACATTCTGTACATTATTATGCCTGGTTTTTTATACTCACTAATACCATGCATTTTCAACCTTTCAAAATTTTAACAATCTGAAAGGTGTTCTAAGTAAATAAAGACTGTACTTATACAGTGTTGCAGCGCTGAGTCAACTTATTTATAGTTTTTATATTATATGACGAGAATTATATCATGCTTAGAAAGGCTTTCAACTGCCCAATATTATTTTTAAAATTTTTTACATATTTTAATAGCCTTTTTCAGATTTTTTTTCCTTTGGTGGAGAATAATATTTATTATTTCGTTATCTATTCTTGACTGTCTAATCTTATGCATGTATGTATTTATTTACATATGTATACACATACATATATATTAGTAAGAGATAGAATATATATATATATATATATATATATATATATATATATATACACACAGAGAGAGAGAGAGAGAATAGAGAGAAAGAAAGAGATGGGAAAGGATAGGAGGATTTTGCCTTTTTGTCATAGTTTGTTTTCTTAGGGTTTTAATAAAACACCACAATGACATTTTAGGCAAATGAGATAATATATTTTTAAAACCAATCTTTAGAACTGTAGTACATTAGATTTAGCACAAACCTTAGAAGTATCTAATTGTACTCCATCATTTTGCATGTAAGAACATTGGGGTCCAGAAAAGTTAAATGACTTACCCTTTTTGTCCACATATTGGAGGTCTGGGACTTGAATTTATACCTCTGAGTTCAGAGTTTATTCCATTATAACATTAATATCTCAAAGTCTGAAAAAAGTAAAGATATTTGAGTGATGACCAAATGTAATGAATTCAAAAAGATCATGGTTAAAACGGTAGTTTTGTTGTTGTTGTTGGGAGAATAAAGCAAAGAATGTTGTGGTGCTGGACTGTGTGGTTATTTTATCCACATTCCAATCACCAACTAAATATGATACTTCTGGAGGACCATAGCTGTACTGTGTATAATCAGAATGTGTGATAAACAAACTAATTAGATTTAATTATAAATATTCTCTTTATTCTAACTGATATGTTGCTTGATTCAGATTTTAAAAGCATCGTCATATCACAAATTCCTAAATTCCATAATACACTCATATATTTACTTATTATAAGACCTGCAGTGTACAATTATATAATTTATATTTTTATAAGGCTGGTTAATAACAACCAGTTATGAGTACTATTTATACTACATAAATGTATAGTATTAAAATAAATGGCTGATGAAGCACATGCCATTGAAATAGACATTCATTTCATTGTACTATGCCTCATCAGCCATTTATTTCAATATTGTTTGTGTCATCAACATTTTGACTGATAGCCTTTTCTCAAACTATTCTTACCTAAATATCTAATACAACAATCTAATTTTAGGTAAGCCATCAATCTTCATCGGTTTGGGGATAGCTTTGGGGGAAAAAAAAAAAAAAAAAAAAAAAAAAAGCTCTTTTTTACCCACCACCCAGGTTTGGTGATCTGGGTCACCTATGTGAAAACTGGTCCCTTCTATAAATTGAAATCTTAATTAAAATGAACACACTCAACCAAATTGCTAAACTTAGCCCATGAAAATTGATAAATATATCTTAACTAAACAAAATATAATATGATATGTTTTGGGGTTCTAACCCAAATGTTTGATACTGAACATTGCTGCATTTAACTTATATTTAAGATATAACTTTCTGTGGCTGCTTTTTCATCGATCCCCTAAAATAACTTCTTTCTTTCAGCTATTGAGCTAATAGAGCTAAAAATCATGTATGGGATGTAATCCTATGAGCTTCCAGATTAGAACATAGGTTGGATTTACTACTTCAGCATCAGGGCTTCCATTAGGGAATAGAAGTCTGAGAATTGAAATGAGGTCATTTGAAATAATTTAGATGGCTCTGAGTATTACAAATACATACACCTCACTTGTAGAGACAATTTCTCACGCTCTGTCTTATAGGATCCTCATACCTGGACTGACAATATTATAATTACTTTACCTGCAGTAAGGTAACTAAAAGTGTTTCTTTTTTAAGTACATGCAAATTATCTTGCCCACTCCATATACTATCCCTCATTGATTCCTACAAATTTAACTATAGTCAGGTTCCTACAAGTCCCAGTAGGCAAATGTAAAGTTAAATCAGGAAAATAAAAAAAATGTTATACAACAAGATAATTACAATAATTTTAACATTTATACTGGCAAAAAATATATGTATGTGTGTGTTTGTGTATGTATGTATAAATTCTGAAAATGCTAAGTTAGGTATAGGGAAACATAGTTTTAGATCACATTGGATTTCTCAATAAAAATGATTTTATGTGAGATTTCTTGATTTATCATTAAAATGAATAGCTAGAAATGGTCTTAACTTTAGCTTTGAAAGCTGACTGGTCTACAAACAATGGTGGCCTCCAAGGAATGAGGCTGTACTGCTGAAAATCCCTTATTATAATTTAGAGGAAGGAAATAAAAGACATTCAAGATGGGAATGTTGAAAGTGATTTATGATGTGCAATCCACTCACCTACCCTTAATTATATCCCTAAGAGCATAAAGGACACTGAAAAATTGAGAAATGCATGGGTCGGAGGAGCTTCAATTTCTGTTTTATTTAGGCTAGTGGATGAAGGTCAGAGTGACAAGGGCTATTATTAAAATGGGCTTCCAGATTTCATAGTGATAATAGGATCCTAGAATGGCAAAGTCCAAGTGGTAGAACTTGACTCCCTGAGTCAACATGGGAGGGGGTTACTAAGATAGGGATCGGTACCCAATTATTAGTAAGAATGGCACCATTCAGCATTAGGGGAATAGCATAAATTAGCATCATCATTAAAGACTAGAAAGATGCATAAATGAAGATCCCCATTACATTCTCATTTCACTTATTGGTTTGGCCAGTACAGAAAAGAGTTTGGTCTTAAAGAGTAATTAGATTTCTTTCTTTCTTTCTTTCTTTCTTTCTTTCTTTCTTTCTTTCTTTCTTTCTTTCTTTCTTTCTTTCTTTCTTTCTTTCTTTCTTTCTTTCTTTCTTTCTTTCTTTCTTTCTTGTTTTTAATACCATTCAGAACATAGGCATGGGCAAGGACTTCATGACTAAAACACCAAAAGCAAAGGGAACAAAAGCCAAAACAGACAAATGGGATCTAATTAAACTTAAGAGCCTCTGCACAGCAAAAGAAAATATCATTAGAGTGAACCAGCAATCAACAGAATGGGAAACAATTTTTGCAGTCTACCCATTTGACAAAGGGCTAATAACCAGAATCTACAAAGAACATAAACAAATTTACAAGAAAAAAACAACCACATCAAAAACTGGGCAAAGGATATGAATAGACACTTTTCAAAAGAAGACATTTATGTAGCCAACAAACATATGAAAACAAGCTTATCATCACTGGTCATTATAGAAATGCTAATCAAAACCACATTGAGATACCATATCATGCCTATTAGAATGGCAATCATTAAAAAGTCAGGAAACAACAGATGCTGGAGAAGATGTGGAAAAATAGGAACACTTTTACACTGTTGGTGGGAATGCAAATTAGTTCAACCATTGTGGAAGACAGTGTGGCAATTCCTCAAGGATCTAGAAACAGAAATACCATCCCAGCAATCCCATTACTGGGTATATACCCAAAGGATTATAAATCATTCTATTGTAAAGACACATGCGTACAAGTTTATTATGGCACTGTACACAATAGAAAGACTTGGAACCAAATCAAATGCCCATCAATGATAGACTGGATAAAGAAAATGTGGCACATATACAACATGGAATACTTTGCAGCCATAAAAAAGGATGAGTTCATGTCCTTTTCAAGGACATGAATGAAGCTGGAAACCATCATTCTCAGCAAAGTGACAGAAGAACAGAAAACCAAACACTGCATATTCTCACTCATAAGTGGGAGCTGAACAATGAGAACACATGGATATGAAGGTGGTGGGAACATCACATACTGGGACCTATTGAGGGGTGGGGCCTAGGGGAGGGATAGTAGGTGGTGGGGTATTGGGGAGGGATAGCATTAGGAGAAATATCTAATGTAGACGATGGGGTCATGGCATGTGTATACCTATGTAACAAACCTGCATGATCTGCTCATGTACCCCAGAACTTACAGTATAATAAATAAATTTTAGGAGAGAGATCAAGATGGCTGATCACTAGCAGCTCGGGACTGTAGCTCCCACTGAAAGAGCAGAGAACGAGGGGATGCCACACTTTCAGATTTGTTGCTCACGCACCAGGAGATTCCCAGCAGAGGAGCCCCATGGGTCGCCAGCGCGACTCTTGAGGCCCGTGAGGCAGTTTTGCCGCTGCCTTGGAGCGGCAGTTCTTGGTGCAGAGTCAGAAAAGCATCATCCATCTTAAAGCCGCTGTTTTGGCCGACGCAGTGGGTTGCTCAGATTTTAGCGCAGGGAATCAACAAGTTGGACGTCCATTCAGAAACCCAACTATAAAGACGGTAATTATAAAGACCACAGATGGATAAATTTATAACGAAGGGAAGAAACCAGCCTAAAAAGTCTGAGAATACCCAAAATCAGAATGCCTCTCGCTCTACAGGGGATCACAGTTCCTCATCAGCAACAGAACAAGGCCTGATGGAGAAAGACTGTGTTCCATTATCACAAGCAGGCTTTAAAAAGTGGATGATAAGAAACTTCTGGGAATTAAAAGAACTTGTTCTAACCCAATCCAAAGAAACTAAGAACTTTGAAAAAAGGGTTGACGAAATGTTAACAATAACACACAATTTAGAGAGGAATATAAGTGAATTAATGGAGCTGAAAAATACAACATGAGAACTTCGCGAGCTAGGCACAAGTTTTAACAGCCGAATTGATCAAGCAGAAGAAAAGATATCAGAGGTCAAAGACCAACTTCATGAAATAAAACAAAAAGACAAGATTAGAGAAAAAAGGATAAAAAAGAACAGGCAAAGTCTCCAAGAAATATGGTACTATGTGAAAAGACCTAATCTACGCTTGATAGGTGTACCTGAATGTGACGAAGAGAATCAATCCAAGCTGGAAAATACGCTTCAGGATATTATTCAGGAAAACTTTCCCAACCTAGCAAGGCAGGACAATATTCAACTCCAGGTAATACAGAGAACACCCTAAAGATATTCCTCAACAAGACCAACCTCAAGGCACATAATCGCCAGATTCACCAGGGTTGAAATGAAAGAGAAAACACTGAGGGCAGCCAGAGAGAAAGGTCAGGTTACTCATAAAGGGAAGCCCATCAGACTCACAGCAGATCTCTCAGCAGAAACCCTACAAGCCAGAAGAGAGTGGGGGCCAATATTCAACATCCTTAAAGAAAAGAACTTTCGACCCAGAATATTACATCCAGCCAAACTAAGCTTCATAAGTGAAGGAAAAATAAAATCTTTTGTGAACAAGCACTCAGAGATTTCATCACCACCAGGCCTGCTTTACAAGAGCTTCTGAAAGAATCACTACAAATAGAAAGGAACAACCAGTATCAGCCTTTCTAAAAATTACCAAAAAATAAAGAACATCAACATAATGAAGAAATTGCATCAACTAATGGGCAAAACAGCCAGCCAACATTAAATGACAGTATCAAACTCACATATATTGTTATTAATTCTAAATTTAAATCAACGAAATCCCCCAATCCAAAGACACAGACAGGCAAAAAAAGCCAAGACCCATTTGTATGCTACATCCAGATCCATCTCACATGCAAGGATACACAAAGACTCAAAACAAAAGGATGGAGAAAAATTTACCAACCAAATGGAGAGCAAAAATAAATAAATAGAAAGCAGGAGTTGCAATTTTTGCTGATAAAATAGACTTCAAAGCAACAAAGATCAAAAGAAGAAAAGAAGAATATTACATAAAGATAAAAAGAACAAGAAGAGCTAAAGATCCTAAATATATATGCACCCAGTACAGAAATACCCAGATATATAAGACTTATAAAGAGACTTGGACTCCCACACAATAATAGTGGGAGACTTCAACATCAATATTAGACAGATCAATGAGACAGAAAGTTAACATCGATATTCAGGACTTGAACACAGATCCAGAACAAGCAGACTTAATTAACATTCATAGAACTCTCCACTTTAAATACACAAAATATACACTCTTATCAGTACTACATCACACGTATTTACAGGTTTAAATGAAATATTGGTTGGCTGCTTGTTAATTATTTTCTTCCCTCATTTTTTTTTATGTCTCTACTATTAAACACAATTACAGTCATACCCATTTTTAGACTACATTCTAGCCCGGGCAATAAAGCAACCCCACTGTTCTCTCTCCCTCTTCCTTTTCCTCTTTCTTCCTTTCCTTTATTCTTTTTTTTTTCTTTTTTTTTAATTCTTTTTCTTTCTCTTTCTTCAAAAAGAAAAAAAAGAAAAAAGTAACATAATTTCTAAATAAATAAATAAATAAATAAATTTAAAAAGAAAAAAAGTAATTACATTTATTTAAATATCAGGTAACAAATCCATTGCTGCTGTTATCCTGCAGGTGTGTGCCTGTATGTGTGTAAAATATAATAGAAAAGTCTATAAATTCAAATAACAGCCACAAATTAATATTCATTTACCCCCAAATAATCACATCATAAATAAAATATTGTTTTTTTTTATTTGTTTGTTTTTGTTTGTTTGTTTGTTTTGTGGAGGTGGTTTCAGGGACAGAGTTTTGTTGTTCTTGTTGCCCAGGCTGGAGTGCAATGGTGGGATGTCAGCTCACTGCTACCTCTACCTCTTGGGTTCAAACTATTTTCCTGCCTCAGCCTCCTGAGTAGCTGGGATTACAGGCATGCGCCACCGAGGCAGACTAATTTTGTATTTTTGGTAGAGACGGGTTTCACCATGTTGGTCAGGCTGTTCTCAAACTCCTGATGTGGTGATCCACCAGCATCGGCCTCCGAAAATGCTGAGATTACAGTCTTGAGCCACCACACCAGGCCCAAAATATTGTGTATTTTGACACCCACTATTAGGTCCTTCCCAATTACATTATCTTCTTTTCTTTTAGCTCTTATATTGAGGAAAACAATACATTGCTAAAATTTTAAAACTTTGTAAGATTCTAAGCAATTCTTTAAAGGAGAGAAATATATTTAATCATAGGAAAAGCCATTTTTATAAAGCTATGGTTTCCTAATGCTAGGAACTTGACAAATTAATGCTCAAATTTGTATAAAAGAACAAAGATCTAAAAAATACTTTTAAGAAATATAAGAAGGGAGCAGCCAAGATGGCTGAGTAGAAAGAGCTTTGCTCTGGGACTCCTGCAGAGAAGGATGAAAACTGCAAGTGAATTCTGCAACTTTGGGAGTCATTGGGAGTTTCACAGGGCAAAGAGAACTCCCTCCCCTAGCCAAGGGAGGTGGTAAGGGATAGTGCTTTTTTTGTGTGAAAACCACGCTTTTCCCATGGATCCTTGCAACCCAAAAATCAGGAGATACCCTTCTGAGCCCACACCAGCAGAGCCTTGGGTCCCAGGCACTAAGCTGTGAAGAATCACGGTGGTTGCTAGGGTGGGTGGCCACTAGAGCAGGCACTGAGACACAGGAGTATTTGCATATTGCAGTTCCTGGAACTCCCATGAGACAGGAGATCCTTCTATTCCCATGGGGAGGGGGCTAGAGCTAGGGATCCAAGTGGCCTTATTCCCACAGTAAAATTCTCTTTTCCTCATTCGATGAAAGGATTATTTTTAAGTAACCAAAATGTTTTTATGACCCAGTAGCATGTTGTCTCTTTTATTTCTGCCAGAAGTCAGAGTTACTATCAAGAGCAGGAAAAAAAAATGATCTGTGTTGAGCAACCATAATAAATGTATTCTATTTCATTTGCATTTAACATTCAACTGATTGACATTAGCATTAGGTTAAAATATTTATCACACATGTTCAAGATAAATTTAATCAATATAATTTATTATTTAACAACAAATGGAAATAATCTGTACTGGTGAAGATAACATTATGTCTCATACTATTCTTGACAATGGCAGGTTTAAGGAAGCATTAAACTACTTGGTTTATAATTTATAAAATACAAAAATGTAACTGTAAATATTTTAACTTTTTGATGGAAAAAAGAATTAAAAGGTGTGACAAGCAACCCAAGGTGTGGGAGAGCATGCCTCAAAGACATTTCAACAGAAAAGTCTGCCTGTGAAGCATTCTAGAGAGTACTGAATTAATCAGACTGTCTCCCTGTGGGTCCTTTCATATTTCTATTGCAAATGAGGAAAGTAATTTACATCTACACAGATTCTTCAATAAATAACTTCCACCACTGAGTAACATGGCTTAGTTTTTTTCACCCTAACTTCCACGTCTTAAGAACTTGTCACCTAAGAGCTTAGAATGAAATAATATTTAGAATTAGAATACTTAAATGTTTAAACTTCTATTTTCTTAGGTTTACTAGCTTTATCTTAGCATTGGTGAAATCTACATTAGTAATAGTGATCTATTGTACTGTAATCATGAAGGATGCTGCTGATATTTCCACTGACATCTTTTCTGTTACTGTTTTGACATCATCCTAGATATTACTTTCCCATCATATTGACATCATAGCATAGCCTCCCCAGGCTGGTGGTGGTGATATTGCTTTGCATTGTTTTAATATCACAATCTGGTCTATGTAGATTTGTATTGACCTCATTTTGTCATCAGTTTGACATTGTAATTTAGTCTCCATGGAAACATGAAACCATTTTGTCATTATAATTTGTCATTATAATGTGGTGTCCATGGGCTTATCAAAATTGTTTTCATATAGCAATTTGACATTACAACACAATATCTATAAGCTCCCCTCAGAATGTTATGATGGTGGTAAATTGCATTCAAATGAGTGGGAATAGAATTATGATAAGCATAAAAAAATCCATTTTATGTACTCAGAAGATATTTTTCAATCTTAAGTATGTGCATACCTTAAGGTTTGTTTTTTCTTTTAAATTTATGGTGGTAGATGGAGTTTTGTGTTAAGTATTAAATTTTATGCAGTATAAATTTCTAAACACTTGAAAGAAAACATTTCTCATTTCTTCCAAGTAAATTTTCTTCTGTTGACAATAACCAGAATGCACAATTATCTTTGTTTATTTTCTTCAGTTTTCTACATAGAGTAACTGACACTTAAACCTGTCTTTGCTCTGACATAGTAATAAATAATCTTCTCTAAGCTAACCTTCAAATTTTCATTTCTAAGTGTCTTCCTCTTTTTGAGATTTTAAAATATGATTTTATTATTCCTTAAAAATATCTCTTAACATAATTTTTCATGATAATTTTCAGTTCCTTGGTAACCAATACATATGCAAGCTACTCACATTTATCTTCCATAGAAATGGGACATTTATTGGATCAGAGAACCAAATTGCAGGAAAAAGAAAATGGTAGAATTGACTGTAAGATTGCTAACACTGAAGGAACCAAATGCTTCTTGGCTCTTTCTAGTTCTCACATCCACTCCTTTCTGAGTATCAGTTTATTTTCTCTATTCTAATCTAAGGAGAATATGAAAGAGGAAAAGGAATGGCTGATAGCAGTTAAGAAGTTAGATGTTATAGGCTCTATAACCATGGAGGACTAAAATACATTTAGAAATCCTCTTCCCGGCCGGGCGCGGTGGCTCAAGCCTGTAATCGCGGCACTTTGGGAGGCCGAGGCGGGTGGATCACGAGGTCAAGAGATCGAGACCATCCTGGTCAACATGGTGAAACCCCGTCTCTACTAAAAATACAAAAAAAATAAAAAAATTAGCTGGGCGTGGTGGTGTGCGCCTGTAGTCCCCAGCTACCTGGGAGGCGGAGGCAGGAGAATTGCCTGAACCTGGGAGGGGGAGGTTGCAGTGAGCCGAGATTGCCACTGCACTCCAGCTTCGAACTTTTCTTAGTGATTTCAATTCCTGTTTCTAAAGTTGACAATTAACTATGCGCTTTCATTCTATTTTTCATACATTTTAATAGACATCATTATAATCTGTCTTCCTATCATTAAGTCTTTGGCCTTAGTTTTCAGATGCATTCTGACCAATATTTATGTCTAGGATAGCAACCATCTAGCCAACGATAAAGATGGTTATGAGAAGGCCATGGTGCTCTCTAGATCTGAAATACATTTGGCAATTTTATTTCTCATTTCCCTTTTATTTATAAATTTAAAACTTATATAGCATCTTTTTCTATAGAATATATTTAGAAAATAAAATATTACAGAACTATCATTGTTCTAAACGAAAATGTATAATTAATACAACTTATGTAAAGTCTTCTTAACCAATTTTAAATAGATTGTAGTTTTAACCCTCAACATTCTTGTAGAGAACATCTTACAATATCCATTTTATTTTAACCCTCAACATTCTTGTAGAGAACATCTTACAATATCCATTTTATATGTGAATAAACTAATGTCCATGGAGAGCAGGTAGCTTGTTCAAACACTCACGAGGGTGTTAGCTTCTGACTTTTGGGCCTTCGGTCTCAGGCTAGGATTTGTATCACACTCTAACTTTCAGGCAGGCAGACTCAAACTGAATTACATCTATAGCTTTCCTGGATTTTCTGCTAGCAGACAGCAGATGATGGGACTTCACAGTCTCCATAATCACGGGAGCCTATTTCCACTATATATATGTATGTTTGTATATACACACACCATTGTTTCTGTTTCTCTGGAAAATCCTATTACAAGCACATATAGATCTGGGGGAATTTCTCTCTTATTGAGGGTCTCAAAATATCCTGTTTCCTGGGTCTTAGGAAAATCCTAAACCATTTTTACTCTGCTCTCATACCACAGCAATCATCAACACAGAAGATGTCTGCGACCAAGAACACTATGACCAAGTGAGGAATCAATTCTGCAGCAGATACTAACTGGGTGTCTTCCAATTCAATTCCAACACTATCTACTTAGAGATAGTGTCACATCCCACAGGTTGAGAGCTCAGTCCCCAAAACTGCTCTTCCCCAAGTTCTTCATGGATTGGTACAAGAAGTCATTCTGAAAGCTTACAAACGACCTTGTTCTGAAGTTCTAAGACTCAGCTCCTTAGGAGAAAATGCATCTGTGTGTGTTTTCAAAATAAGAAACAATTATATCTAGATTTTTCCAGCATCCCTATGATGGTGTCTACCTCTCATCCATTTAATTTCTTAGTCTGATTTGGAGTCTGAGGTAAAGAAAATAATCCTAGATATTCTGATCTTTTCGCACCCTACTTCTACGTCTTTGATTTTATCCCCAAATGGGTGAAGGCTAATTTGTTAATATGGTTACCTTCTTACATATTAATGAAGAATCTTTAGAATATAAGTGAAGAAAGGGGGTATTTATTGACCAATGAATTCAAATTTAGAAAGTAGAAAGCAAGTTATTTTTATATAAACTCATTTATGAAGACTAACAACAGCAATAAAAATTTAAGGGCAAGAAATTTAATGTCATCCACCATTTGATCAGTTTCCTCCCAAAGATTGGTCTACAAAGATGAGTATTTTCTTCAGTATCAAGAGTGAGCTATCACAACTATTAAAGGAAAAAAGGCAGCAGAATTTTAAAAGGTACTGGCTAAAAGGAGGAAAATAATTGCTCATTTATTGATTGTTAGATCATGTAGTTCAATATCTTATTTCACTTATAAGTAAGATTTTAACATCCCGTACGCATTCCTACTTTTTGTTGTCATTCTATACTATGAGATTTTATTAACTGTGTTATAGATAAAAATGAGAGAAACGGAAACAAACTCTCTATACTCAGAAGTATTACACATGGTTATTATGACTCCAAGTTTTAAATTCATGTATAGAATTATATATTTTAATAGCACCTATATGTTTACTTCATTTTCTTAGAATCTATATGCAAACTTTCAAAATGCACATTCACAGGATTTGCAGCATTTTGAAAAATTATAAATATGTTTTAAAAATACCTTTATAAATTAATAATTATAAATACCTTAAAATACCATTATTTCCAGCTTTAAATTACATAAGCTATTCTGCTTTCCCTCTACCATGATTCTGGCATTTTCCCATGTAATGTGAAAACAAGGCTCTACTACATTAAATTTCATTTGTAACATTCCTGGTCATGGCTATATTCTATTAAGATTTCCCTGTAGCTTTATCCCATACTCTAGTCTGTCTACTGTTTTCAAACCAAGGTATGGTTGAGATTTTACCCCTATTTCAAGGTCATTTATACAGAAGCTAAATGAGATTGGCCCTAGTATAGAACTCAGGGAAACTATATTTGTTAATTCTTTTTTTTTTTTTTTCTACAATCTTCCACTCACAATTGTGGGGAAGGGGTATGTGTGTGTGTGTATGTGTGTGTGCATTTTACTGTTCCTTTTAAACTTCATTCTCAGATACAATTTACTAATCTATCAATACAACATTTTACGAACATGAACAAATAATTATTATAGAAAAAAAGAGTATAACACTTGTTCCAATGAGAACAAACCTATAAATACATCTACAGTTATACATGTTAAAAATTAAGTAAAGAAGAAACATATCGAAAGGTATAAAAATCAAAATAGGTAGTAAAACTGATTATATGAACATCTTTACATACTGTTCCCAGTTGTAAACAATAATCCAAAATTTAGCATCCTCTTTTTATGTTTTTTAAAAATTAATTTAGCCTTCCATTTTGAAGGTTTCATATGCATATGATTTTACAAGTTTTGAACGAAGATTTTATTATTTATCAGGACCATTTTTTAGTTATATGTATTATTTTTATAAAAGTGATGGTGTTATGCTTTATAACATCTTAAAATATTTAAGGACTTGAGAGCTTATCACATTTATTGTTAAAAAACACTGGGCTACAAAACCAATAATTTCTAATTTGTTATATTTCAGTGGTTGGAATATGAATCAGAAATGTGAATTGTTATGAGATTTCCTTAGCACATAGTTATAACAGTTAATAGAAAGCATTTTTATGTTAGAAAAGTGTGGTCTCATGTATCTATAAGGGGATCTTATTATTTTGGGGATCTATATTTACAACCATAGAAGATTCTGAGAATTTAACTTTTACACCTTTATTTATTCCTGGGATACCCATGTATATAAAAGAGATCACTGATAATTTTTTCCTACCATTGTTTAGCTAAGGAATTAAATGGGAAGTATGTTTTCTTAGGAATATCTGCTTTGGTACTTTAAAGGCTGATACTTGAAAGGCCCATGCATTCCTGTCTATAAATGGCCATGTGAAGATGCCCTGAGACCACATAGAGAAGGAAAAAAAAAAAAGCCCAGATGAGCTCAGCCTTCCCACAGTTTTGCCAAAACACAAGGTAATGAGGGGAGCCATTTTTGACCCTCAGGCTAGTCCTGGTTAACAGCTTAATACCACTGATTGATCCATGTTGATACCTCATGAAACAAAATACTCTCCCAGCCCAATCCTATCTAAATCTCTAATGCCCAGACTGTGAGCATAATAAGATGACTGATTTTTTTTAAGCCAATAAATTTTGGGTCAGTCTCTTATGCAGCAATAGGTAACTGGAAAACTACCTTTCAGATTGTATAGAGACATTTATTATACAAAATATAGTTTCCATGCATTTACAAATAACTTATTCTTTAAATAGTTTATTATTTATTCAGTAAAAAAACTAAAAGTCAGCTTCTTTTAGTTTTTTTTTTTTTTTCTGTTCTTTTTTTTTTTTTTTTTTTTTTTTTTTTAGCTTCTTTTTCTATTTACTCTTTTTTGTTTT
>NW_016107337.1:9866588-9887868 GCF_001604975.1 Cebus imitator
ATAGGTAACTGGAAAACTACCTTTCAGATTGTATAGAGACATTTATTATACAAAATATAGTTTCCATGCATTTACAAATAACTTATTCTTTAAATCAATTATTTTTTTCATTCTAGTATTTGTCTAATGTATATTTTCTCACTATTTTCTAACTTTTAAAATCTTTTTTTTTTTTTTTTTTTTTTTCTGTTAGCTTCTTTTTCTATTTACTCTTTTTTGTTTTATAGTTCTCCAACATAGTTCTTTTTTTTCTTTTCCAATACATTTTAACTGTTAATTTATATGTCTTGCTTCTTTCCTTAGACTATATGCGGGTCTAAGATCATGTGTATTTCTTTAGTAGAATAACACGAGGTTAAGCAAATACACTTTTGCTCAGACAGTCTGGGCTCCTGGTCTGTGTAGCTTAATCTCAAAAAATTCTCAGTTTCTTGGTCTGTAACACAGAAGAATGAATAATATTTAATCAAGAAACTTTTAAAGATTAATCAGGATGATCTTCAATACAGAATAGCATAGAAAGTTCTTAAAATATTTTAGCTTACTAAATTTTCTGCTCCTAAATTTTATTTCCTGACAAGATAAAGTAAGTTAACTCATTTCCCCTCCCACCTAAAATAATAATAAAAGAGATAATATATATGAAGCAACAGTTTTCAAGGTGCTGAACATCCAACAACAATGAACTGTGATCTTCAAAACACAGGAAAGAAGTCAAGTGATGCTAGGAGTGCTCTACCTCACCCTGAGGCTCTCCTTGCTATGACAGAAAGAAGGGAAACACAGATTGAGTCTAATGGGCCATGAATTGAGGAGCTGGAGCTGAGACAGATCAAGGCATCAAGTATTCATAGGAGAAAGTATGGGAGATGAGAGCATTGCACAGAGAGAGGATTCTGGATATCTCAGAGGGCCTCCTTCAGGTATTCAATGGAGTATTGGTCAACGCAAGCATGTGAAGGGGCTACCTCACACCGAGGGAAAAAACAGCTAAAAGGATCGTAAGTAACAGGATATGGAACTCACCTAGGGCCAGAAATAGTCTTGTTTTCATCAACAGACTGGAAAACTTTATGACCTAAGGAGCACTGGGTAGAATACATAGAAGGGTCTTGCCTAGTAGTAGAGAATAATTATCCCTGGACTGGGCACTGCTCCAGTCCCACCTAACACAGCTTGAAAGCAAGATGTGAAAAAATTAAATCATTTCTAAGTTACCTAAGCACATCCAATGAACACAGCTCAAGAATATTTACAGATTCACAAAAATATCCAGAACCCACATAGGTAAAATTTATAATATTTGGCATTTAATAAAAATTATCAGGTTTTCAGAGAAGCAAGAATAATGCTATGTTCTAACCCTATAATGAATAAAAAATATACAATTAAGTTCAACTCACATAGATGTTAGAATTAGTAAAAGATATTAATGAAGTTATTATAGTTGAATTATACATGTTCAAAATATGAAGTGTAGATATATGATATATATCAATCAGCCTTCTTGTCATGAAAACTATGCTGTAGGAGATGATAAAAGAAACACACTGGAGAGAATTAATGGCAGATTAGATAAAATAAATTACACTTTGGTAATTAATACACTTCACACATCTATTGAAAAATGATTTAAAAATAGCTATATAGAACATAAACTTAGAGTTATATAGAAAATAACAGGGAAGGAAAATAACATGTTTTATAGTTGTACACTGTCCTAGGTACCTTGCACACATTATCTCATTTTATTCTCACAATATAATAATTCTTACAACAAAAACAGCCTCATTTGGTTCTCACAATAATACTATTCATGTTTTTAAAATGAGAAAACTGAAGAGAACTTCAGAAACTTGTCCAATATTACATTGCTTGAGATTATAAGAGCCAACATTTGAGGTCTGGCTTTTTAAAGCCAGAATTATTTTAGTTTATTTCTCCACCCTCCTGAACTATTTCCTGGAAAAAAAAAATCACTATTTCATTTCCTATCCACATTCCTATCAACAGGAAAGAGGATGATAGGGTAGGACTGTGAAACTGGTTCACAAAAATACTGCTTATTTTTTATTGGGCAAAATCTAGTCATATGCCCACATCTATTTAAATGGGATGCTGGAAACATATTCTTTAAATGGGTACCAAATCAATAATTGGCTGTTCTTATAGGCCCCGCCAAAGCTTGCTCTAGGATGCTGCAGCAGGGCTATTCAGTTCTGTAAGCTGATCCCCAGAGTTCATAGATCCCCACAGTAAGAAACAAACTAATAACAACAAAAGCAAAAGAAGAAGAGGACGAAGAGGAGGAAAGAGCAGAAAGGAGGAGGAACAGGAGGAGAAGGTGGCAAGAAGAGAAAGAAGTAGCTGTTTTCCCCAGTCAATGATAAAAACACTATTTGTAAAATTCAAAAATACTTAACACATGGTTCTGCTTACCCAACAGATCTGTGGCATTGTACAGAGAAGATCTAAAGAAAATACTTCCTGTTGGAGCAAGCAAAAACAGGAATAGTGCCTGAAGGAAGCAAGTAACCACTATTGTTATGGCAAGTTACAAATCCCATAAATTGTGGCTTGTAATCTACACTTTGTTAAATAGCATGAAAAAGTCATTCCAAAGATTAGTTTCTTTTTGTAATGTTAAACTTTTACAAAATTCATCTCCAGAAGATGAAATAGAAAACAGTGCTATTATAAGAAAATTCCCAAAGTATTTAAATCAATTCATTAAAAAACAAGGAAATAAAATCCCCATAAAGGTAGACCTTAAATAAATATTGTATTTTGAAATAACTCTCTTCTTAAAAAGTATCACTGGAACAATAATTTTTTCCATTTAGAATGTAATACATTTCAGTGAGGAAAAATTGGACAAATGTTTGAGAGCTTCTATTTTATTTCTTTACCGGGAAATATCACATACAATTTGTTTAATTATTCAAAGATGGCCAAAAGGGACAAAATAATGTTGAGGTGTAATGTGAGTAGATTAATAGTTCTTTTTTAAAATACAAAAGTGAGATGTATCAGAGACAGGAAAAATGATTTGAGGCAAACAGAACCAGGACTCAGAAGATAATATCATTTTTCTTCTGATTTTTATTATTTGAACAGAACTTTGAGTTTCAATCTTTCCCAATACTGTATCTCATCCTTTACCACTGTCTTTCTCTCTTAAAGCTGTTGAGGAGAGAGTCAGGAGGATGATAAGGAATGGAAGATGGTTGAGAGAAATGATTAATAGGATACTAAAATCGTATATAGTTAAAAAGAAGTTACTGTAGAGGTATCCTCTATATTCTAAACTATGTATGAACTTAGCTATATCTCAGAAAATTTATACCATGTTCTCAAAAATCATTGTTTCATTTTTTCTTTAGTTATAATTTCAGATTACTTCTTCCTTTTGTTCATATGGTGTTTTCCATTTTATCTTAAAACCAATACAACATAAATAAAATAACTGCAATTGTGTCTCTATCTATCTATCCATCCATCCATCCATCTATCAATCATCTATATTTAGCTTAAAATGTGTAGGGAATCCTTTTGCAGTTCATAAGCATGATGATTGGGTTTTCACATTCCTGTGTGAGATATACCTTCCTCAAACTTTGTTATAACATCAGCACATTACCTAACGTGAAAAAAAAAGTATACAGAAGTAACTTATACCATTAATGACAAGTAGTTTAGAAAGATATTTTTCTCAGGTCCAGCTAAGACATAATGTGTCTTTCTGGCTAACAAAACACTATAATTTCAAGTATTTTCATTTTCATATTTTGTTCCCAAAAGATAAGTGGATATAGCTCAAATATAAATCAAATGCATAAGATCAGATTCACGGGCTTATGATATGGTTCTTAATCCTGCATCCAACATTCCCATTAAAATTGTCTACAAATTATGAAAATGTGAGGGAAAACGTTCATGCCACAAAGATAGCTAAAGGAAAACATCACCCATATACCAGAAAACTCGTGCAGTTTCTGCTACATACGATGTCAAAGGCGCCATTTTGAATCAAATCAAATAAAAAAGATAAATCACTACAACACAAATTGGCAACATTTTACACAATCCCACTTCTTCCACTTTCTTTTGAATACATAGTATTTTTAGTCAGTATTAAGAGTAAAACCCTAAGTAGGCTCCTTCAAATGACACCCCATTAATTCAGAAAGGTTTTAACTGCCCAGCCCTCATTAAACATTATCTGGACCTCTATCGCCATCAAGAAACAAGAATATTTTAAAAACAGCCATTACCAAAATTAATTCTCTCCCACAATGTTCCTGGGTAGCTGAATCCTCAAATAATATCCTGCTAAGAGTCTCACTTTCATCTGAGGTCACCCAAACATGAAAATTTCTTTGTGAAAATTTTGAATGGAGATCCACACTTACTATCAAAATAAACCAACTCAAGTATTTTATTAATTTCAATATTGGTAAATATATGCAGTTTATTAAACTGTATGAATTTGATGATGTACAAACATAAAACAAATGTTTTCCTCCTTACAGCACTCTTCTCTATTTGATATGATTTGGCTCTTAGACAACATACTAAGTCTCATGTTGAATTATAATCCCCAGTGTTGGAGGTGGGGGCTGGTAGGAGGTGACTGGATCATGAGGGTGGTGTTCACGAATGACTTAGCACCAGCCCCTCAATGCTGTTCTCCTGATAGTGATAGTGAGTCAGTGAGTTATTATGAGATCTAGCTGTTTAAAAGTGATTAGTGTGCACCTTCCACCTTTCTGTCTTGCTCTTGCTCTGGCCACATAAAACATGCTTGCTTCTCTTTCGCCTTCTGCCATGGTTGTAAGTTTTCGGAGGCCTTCCCAGAAGCAGAAGCCACTATACTTCCTATAGAGCCTGCAGAACTGTGGGCCCATTGAAACTCTTTGCTTTTTAATTACCCAGTCTCCGGTATTTTTTTCTAACAGTGCAAGAATGGACTAATACACTATTCAAAAGTTATTCCTAGAGTAAATGCAGAGATTAAATAATCACTAAGCATCTAGTTGTTGAATAATATGACAGTCTTTCTTTGGGGCATCCTGTTTTCCATGATTTATTCACATGGAACCCTATTTTCTTGACCTGTAATGATAGGAAGACCCCTTCATCTCCTATTTTCCTCCTACTAAGAACTCTGTAATTCTAACCTTTTATTTTCTTCCCTAGGCCTTTATGTTTATAGACAAAATCTATGTTGTGTTGGGTAATGATTGGGGATGGCATAGATTGTTCAACTAATTTTTTGTTTGTTTGTTTGTTTGGTGTTTGTTTAATAGAATGTCAACAGAGCTTTGGGTCATGTTCAACCAATTCTTAAGTCCTGGGAAGGGAGTTTAGTTCCCAATGTCTTTTTACCACTTTTATAATATATGTGGATTTTTTCCTTGGCTTCAGCCTCTAATTCCTACTTCTGTTGCAACAGGAATCTTACGTTCAACATGTTCTTAGACGTGAAGGGTTTTGTTATTCAAAGATACTACAATGCTGTGAAAGTGTTCTGCAGCCAACTGTGATGGAAGCAACAATCTGACAAAAATTCTTAGAGAAGCCATCAAGCAAGGGAATAATCCAGGCTAGGGAAGAACTATTTAGCTGTGAAAAATGGGCTTTCTAAATTATTAACAGTGATGATGCATCTCAATGACAATGGAACTGTGTAATGGGTTAAAAATAGATGCTTTTTTCCTTTCTTTGTATAGACAGGCTATGTGATAGCTTGACCAACTCAATATGGTGAGGAAGTGATGCTTTGCCTGTTTCTGGGTCCAGATCCTTAGAGATCGCACCCTCCATTTCCTGACTCCTACAAAACTTGCCATGTACAACTGTTCTGAGACTGCCATTCTGAATGGACCATGTAGAAAAATCACTTGAAGCAGCCCAGAGACTTCACAAAAATAAAACATTTCTTAGCCCTCCAACTATCCCAGTTCCCAGGCCATTGGTGCACCCTATAGAGAGCTGTGATTAAAAAGACTAGCTACCCCTACCTGGACCTGGCTAAACTGCAGAGTCATGAACAAATGTAATGATTGTTGATATTTTAATCCATTCAGTTTTAAGGTTATTTGATACATAAGCAGAACATATAGTATAAGCAGAAAAGACAGTATAGAAAATAAAGTAACATATAAAAGATGAACTCAATAAACTCCCTAAAAGAACTGTTTAAAAAAAGGTGATAAAAATTACGAGGAAATTATAGCTTTGATGTAAAGATGCAGAAAATTTGGCACAAAAGTAGAACTTTGAGAAAGAGAAAATATACCTTGCTCTTGTTTCTACATGATATGGCCATAATTTATTTCTCTAAAATATTTTTCAGTTTAAAAGTCATAAATCTGTTGCAAAGGAAGGCAGCCCATTCATTTAAATATAGAAGAAAGGAAGAAAAAGAAACACGAGAAACATTGTTATATCTCATATACCTGTGTTGCATCAAATTACAAAGAATATAGAAAATTTGAACAATAAATTAAGGGTGAATGAAGTTATGTTTGCCTTTCAACTTCCCAAATATTATATGATACCTTCTTCTTTTCAAGTATTCATTAATTGTTTTTTTAAAAAATTGTTGTTTCACAAGGCTAAAAATAAAACATTGCTAAGTATAAGACAGGGAAAATTAAAAGCTTCATTCTCTAACCATGCTATTAAAAATGTGTGTCAAAGTCTAAACAATGCTTACAGAACACTTGGACATCACCCCCCTTTCTCCAACACTACCTAACACATATTATAGACACCCTCCAAAACACTCTTTCACATCTGAATATTTGTTGACGTGAAAAAAAGGAAAGTAAAATTACAGTGATAAGAAAAATCCTGTGTGAAAACTTTGAGACAAAAGGCACAGTTTTACTCATAAATAAATAGCCTAAATAGCTTACTTTAATAATAAGGCATTAAAGTTTTAGATAAAAATTAAAGTAGTTTTATGTATTTTAAAAACTTTATTTTCTATGTTTTTATTTCATTTGAAATAATTAAAAAATAATGTTATATGAAAATAAACTAACAGTTTAAGTGGTTGATAATAAAAAATAAACATGTAGAAAATAATAGAAAAGGGAAAAATTGAAAATAAATGTTAAAGTAAATATATTAATAAAGAAGCAAAAATATAATTTATAAATAACTTGCAAACCTGATGTTAGAAAGTTCAGTACTACAAGTGTGGCCAAGTTGTTTTGAAAATGAGAGAAAAACAGAAAACGGTATTTTTTCTCATTCTCAAAAATGATAAACTGGAAAGTTTATATGACAATATAAAGGTATATTATCTTTAATTATGGGAGAATAATATATATTAACAGTTGAAAATCTGCATTATAGCACATTTCTGAAAAAGTATAATTTATTAGATTTCACAATAGAAGTATAAAAATTTTTAGCTCAATAATGTGAAGAAAACTGAGTAGATCAATAATGTATTGTCTTAAAAATAGCAGAATTCTGCTTGAGAACTTTTCAAATTATAAATCTAATTTCAATACTTTATACATAACTTTAGAAAATAAAACTTCTTAAGCCATTTTGTACATCCAGAATTTTGACAAGATATCAAATTTTTTACAAGAAACGTGGGAATAAGTTTTAAGAATATGACATAATGTAAAAATCCTAAAGACTGTATGCCAAACTTTTAAAAAATATATTGATCAATAGCATTTTAATAAAATGAAATGCCTATTTTGATATTAATTTTTAAAAGTAGAACACACATCAATATATATTTAATTTTGCAAAAAGAATGTGAAAGACTGGAGGAAGTTTACTCAAGATCCATACTTAAGTATGTTGGTATTTCTTCTCTATACTTCTTTTAATTTCTAGTTTTATAATAAACAAAAAGCTTTATAGTTTAATAACTTATTTTTAAATAATATGTTAGTAATTCTATCATTTAACTATATTGCAAGGATTGTATCATCTTCCAAAAGAAATGCCTTATTCTGTAGGGATGTACAGTTTTTTAAATGTACATATTTAAATGTCCATGTTTTAATTTGAGAACTGAAGAAATTTGGCAGGTATTAATAATGTGTTAGCATTATTGCAGACACTCTATTTCTTTTTAGAAAATGTCCACTTTAATGTAATAATATATGAGAATGTCCACTTTAATGTAATAATATATGAGAAACACTATTGCTTTACTCTTCATGGTATAGAAATCTATGAACATATCAAGTTTAGATAACATCAATCCAATAAAAAAAAGAGCTACCTCTAAGTCATAAAAGCTTATGTTTTTAACAGCTACCATCATTGTAGTAAATGGAAAAAAAGTTTAAATTATTTGGTTGTAAAAATAAACACTATAAAAATCTATAGATTTTCATAACAGTCTTATTGTCTAAAAGTATTTAAATGTGTGTTCTAACTCACTCTATTTTTTATTTTGTTAATTTTATTTTCAAGGGACTGCATACAATAGAAAAAATGATAAAAATATTTAACTTTTTAGCTCCCATAAGATGAAAATTTTTCAATTAAAAAAAAAAACGAGTAAAATACTAATCATCCATAGTTGAGGTCAAATGTGTTCAAAATATGTTGGTTTCATTCTTTTAATTCTTTTTATAGAGATGAAATTGTGTATTTGCTATATTATAATATTAAGAGTTTGGATATGTTTTGGAAGAAATAACATCAATATAACCTAAAAAAATAACTTGGTATTCATTCAAACATTCAGTAAACATTTACTAGCTGCTATACATTGTATTGAAGATGGATAAACTGTGAGTCAGAAACAGTCTGTAAACTTTAGATGATGTAAATACAGAGAGACAGATTTGTCAGTGAAATAAAGCTTTTTAGTATGTGATAGCAACTCATACACAGGCATAGTGTTTGGGACTAGTTTTGGTAATAGTGGTCCAGAAAATCTTCAAGGAAAATTAGTTGCTGAATTGACTTTGTGGTTGAGCAGAAAGGGCAACATTAATTAAGTAGTATACTTAATAGCATGGCTGCTTTGAGGGCCAGCAAAATATTCAAAAGTGCTGCAGCATGGATGGTAGGGTGTCGTGGGCAATATCAGAAAGTATAATGATAAAGGCAGTCAAAAAACAGATCATGCAGGACTTTGTCTGCATTATTATGGATTTTGACCTATTCCTTTTATGTAATGAGGAGTCACTGAATAATTTTAATCAGTAGAGTGCCATAGTTATATACATGTATTTATTCTACATTTCTAAGGATCATGGTGGGGGGATTTATAAAGAAAGTCAGAGATCATGCAGTTATTCTAGCAGAGAAGTGTTAAAAGAAGGCAGTCACAATATAAGGAAGAATGAGAAAAGACATAAAAAAGAAAGAATAGAAGTTAGACACCAACGATGGTGGAGCCAGTAATCAAGACAAAAAATTTAAGAGAATCAAAATTAGCAGAGGCATGGGATCAAAAAGTGGGGAGCAATAAAAATCTCAATTCAGTCTGAGCAAATTTAATGTATCTGTGAGACATCAAAAAGGAGATATGAGGTAATTAAATATACATGTCTAAATCAGAAAAGAATAATTTGAATCAGAAATATTTTTATTTGGCTTTTTAGAATTTTGATTATTCATAAAATTGTGTGAGAAAAACACTACAAAGGTAATGAAAATGATCATGGAACATGCCCAGAACAGAACTTTAGGGGCTGCCACTGTTGCAAGTTAGGCAAAGGAAATTCCGCCTATGAACAACACTAAAAAGGTTGATGAGAGAAATGGGCTAACAATTAGAAGCCAGAAATCTTTGAAAGATAAAAATTATTAACTTTATATATACTAAAAGGGAGATTCTTATGGAACAAACTCATGCTAATTTGATTGTTACTTAAATCTATGTAAATTTTGCTTGAATTAGTCACAAGAGTCCTTTAAAAATTTTGTAAAGTATGCAATTATTATGTGCATCTATAAATTCATTTTTCAGGTTTTTTTTCTTCTTTTTTTTTTGAGATGGAGTCTTGCTCTTGTCTCCCAGGTTGGAGTGCAATGGCACAATCTCAGCTCACTGCAACCTCCGCTTCCCAGGTTCAAGCAATTCTCCTGCCCCAGCCTTCCAAGTAGTTGGGACTATAGGTGCACACCACCACACCTGGCTAATTTTTGTATTTTTAGTAGAGACAAGGTTTTACCATATTGGTCAGGCTGGTCTTGAACTCCTGGCCTTGTGATCTGCCTGCTTCACCCTCCCAAAGTGCTGGGATTACAGGTGGGAGACACCACGCTGTGCCAGAATTTATGAAAAAAGTATTTGGTAATGAAAAGAGTAAATCTCTCACTTTACCTTTTAAGGACATTGATAATCACATTATTCAGAAAACTCATAATGAATTCTTCAATTTTGCCTATCGTACTGAAATTTTACATGACAGACTTTGCAACGTAAAAGCAGTTGTTTATTATTTCCCTGTCCTATTTTGAAGAACTGCTTACTTTTTTCTTGTAAAATTTATCTCAATTTTCTCATTGTTTCATAAAAAAATTTTAGAATGAAGACTAAAGTTTCCGAAGATAACATTTCACTTTCTTCTAGTTTTCATAATTTTTGTGAGGAATCAGATGAGATGAAGATAGTCTTTTTTTCTAGCAGTATTTTAATATTTTCTTTTTATTTTTAGTTTTTACAGGTTTGACTCTGTTGTTCCTAAGTCGTATTTTCTTTATGTTTATCTTGCTTGGATTTTGCTGAGGTTTGTAAACAATGTGTTAAAGCATTTCACTAATTTAAAACATCTTTGGCTATTTATCTGTTTCTTAATCATTCTCTCTTATTCCAAATGGTATTTTGGATGTTTAAATTATATTCCATGAGTTTCTTATCTGATTATTATTTTTTTCTCTATATGCTTCAACATATATATTTTTTGTTAATATGTCTTCCAGTTGGCTAATCCTGTTTTTACTTCTGTCTAATCAGCTGCTAAACCCAACCACTAGTCTTGATTTCAGATATTTACCTTTTAATCCAAGAATATCCAATTAATTGTTTTTATATATTCTCATTCTCTGTTGCAATTAGCCTTTTTAATCTACATTTTTATTTATTCTTTAATCTTCCTTAGCTTTTTAAATATTGTTATTATTATTTAAAGGCCTGTGGTGTTAATCCCAACATCTGGATCATCTAATGGTATCCTTTTATCATCTGTTTTATACTCTTGATTATCAGTCCAATGTCCAGTTTGTTTTAAATGTCTCTAAACATTAAATTTAATGATGAATATTTTGTATTAAACATGGTATGGCTGAGGATAATTTAGCTCTTACCAGACATAATTTGTACTTTTTTCTGCTAGGCAGGAAATGTATGGGCTAATCCCTTTATTCAAAACATGCAGTGAACTGGCTCAAACCCGGGCTCCAGTTTTGATACAACTCAGACTACTCCTGGTTTAGTAAGTTGGTAGAACATGGCCTCCATGTCTTTCAATGAACCTCTAGAATGATCTTACCTCCTGAGGCTAAAGAGACAGAGGGAAATATACTTTGCTTTTCAGCAATATTTGGCTTAGTCTTTTGGCTTTCTAACCCTCAATTCTTCAGAATTTAGAATTCTTAAAAACAGTGGTGTTTGTGAGGATCCTTAAGTCTTTGATTTTGTTACTCCAGCCCTATATAATCATTCAAATCTCTACTGGTTTCTCAATAGTGGCTCTTTCTAGGTCTATCAAAGAAGCTTTATCTTTGTCTAACTTGCACCTAAAATTTGCTAATTCTCCCGGGGCACTTTCACACCTTTGGTGCACTTTGAGAGCTTCTCTGTTCTCTGCTCTCAGGAAGTGTGCTCCTTTGGTCCTTCTTGCTTCAATGATTCTCTGATAGCTTTACTATAATATGGCCATAATATACTATTTTTTCTCATTTTTATTGGTGAGAGGATTTGCTCTTCATTGACTACTTCATCCTACTTACAAGAAAAGTTAAAGCTCTTTCATGTAAAGTGAGACAACATTTGGTTTT
Organism: Cebus imitator; assembly: GCF_001604975.1. Taxonomy (NCBI): domain Eukaryota; kingdom Metazoa; phylum Chordata; class Mammalia; order Primates; family Cebidae; genus Cebus; species Cebus imitator. The sequence goes on from NW_016107337.1 coordinate 9,878,589, forward strand.
ACTATAGCTGCAGTAATTTCCTTAGAATAACTCAATAGTAGTGAGAAAGCAAAGAAGAAAGAACATTCAAATCTCAAAGTGTTTTTAACTCAATTGTACCACACACAGAATTTTTCCTCTCTTTCTGTCATTATCTGAGTCTAGAATAGATGTTAATACCATTTTTGGTTAATAACTTAAGGCTAATTTTCTTCTTGGAAAAATCTTGTGTTCAAGAGAACTAATGACGCTTTCATTTATTGTACAGAATAGCTCTACTATGAAACTTCTGAAAGCCTATGAGTCAATATTAATCATGTATTTGTAGCTGCAGATTTTCTAAGACTCGAATCCATATAATTTGTCTCCTAATCTAAATCCCTTTTGCACAGAGAGCAATCCATGGGACAATCAAATGGTGGGATCTATTTATCTTCCTTTACCTTTTAGATAAGGCAAAACGAGAACACAAGGCTTGAGATCTTTTCACCATTGTGCACATAAAAGATCCCAGACAAGTAAAGCAGTGTGTGGGATGGGTTTTGAAAAAATGAAACCTTACTAAAAGTGTGTTTTATCACAACAACCTGTCCAGCTGGAAGATTCAAAATTAACTCAAAGACCAACATAAAGTTGGAGGATAAAAAGAATAAAGAAAACAATTATTTAACATTTCTTCCCAATACAAGTATGAAACAAAGATGAATTGCTGCATAGCATAAGGTAGGCAGAAGTAAATTATATGTTCAATTTCCCAAGAGAAAGATAAAATGATATTTAAGGTATTTTAAAATGGCACATTATACATTGACTTTGAAGATATGATTGCAAAGTTCTAATAATAGAGAATAATCCATTTCATTTGGACTTCAGTTAAATGTGTTTTTGATATAATAATATATTAACATAATGTTCTAATATTTTAAATTATGACTTCAGATCATGATTAATTAATCTATTGAGTTTTATTAGACTCTGATAAACTCTAGAAATAGTTGGTAAAAAGAAAAATGATGTTTTAATGACTATGTTATAGCAGTTTAGTCTTCAAAAAGAAATCTGACTCTAACAAGTTCAAAATTAAAATTAAAGCCTAATTTAATGTTTAGCTTTTTTCATTTGTTTGGAATGAGAATTAATAGAGACGGCTAAATAAGTGGGCCTAAGGAGACTTATTTATATAGTATCATAGTTTTTATTTGACAATTTTCTTCAATTTAGAATCCATGAAAAAGGTGAGTTTTTAATTTTTCTGGATCATAGAACATTGGCATCACTACCTAGAAATATCTTTGCATATTCTCTATACCTAATAAATGTTGGCAATACTGAACCACCCAAAATAAATAATATAAACACTAGTTCTAAGTGTTTTTAGAATCAGTTCATCCAATGCAACATGTGAATATATTTAAAGGCAAAGTGTATATTTGCAACTTTCCAAAAAGAATGACCATAATGAATACACCTAAATATGGTATATTCTCCCAAGAGAATATAAACATAAACTACAAATCCACTGTATAAAAAGATATAGAATGTCAGGATCATATATTTGGTTCCACAACAGAAACGGAGCTATAGGAAAATTACAAAATAGGACAACATGACTTTCTAGAATAAACAAAGTTTTTATGGAATTTATTCACTTATTCATTATCACAAAAATCAAAAGAGAATTAATTAAATTCTTCAGTTTGACTGCAGCTTGAATTTTAAATCAAACCTGGTTTTCATTGGTTGGTATTAAACTAAGTCAAGATAATTTTTTTAAAGTATTATGAATTAAGTACCCGCTAAGGTGTCAGCTCAGAGACCCACAAACTAGAACCTTAGAGCAAAACCCAGCCTGCTGCCTACTTTTCTGTGGCTCATGATTTAAGGAAGGTTTTTGACATTTTTAAATTATTGAAGAAAATCAAAAGAAGAATCGTATTTTCTGACACATAAAAATTAGATGACAATCAAATTTCAGTTCATATTAATAAAGTTTTATTGAAATACAGAGTGAGATCAGATATTGGGAATAGTCTGAGAACTTACCCTACTTAATGATTAAATGTTGCAGTTATAAAATTTTGGCTATATTGAGTTAAATAAAACAGGTTGTGGAAATTAATTACACATTTTTCTTTTAATACAGTTACTAAAAAATTTGACATATTGTCTTGTATTATATTTCTATTGGACAATGCTGCTTTGAAAATTGGTCTCACTAATGATGTACCAGAGAGGTGTAAATAAGATCTTTATGTCTCTATTAATAGGATAAACTGATCAATATCACAGAGTAATTTTCAGATCCTGCAAGAGATTGGAGTTAACTTACAGCAACAGTAACAGAGAACATGACAATATGATAAATGATGGTATCAGGAATATAGGATCTATCCAATGAAAAGCCCCTACTGCCCCTCATTCTCCAATTTCTTTTTCCTTAAGAATTGACAACACTGCAAGATTCAATACTTTTGGAAAAGATGAATGTAGTGGCTTTAGATAACTCACACCTAGCAATCAGCCAAAACATCCAGTATATTATTATTGTGTTTTAAGCTACCAAATACTTTCTTCACAGAAAATTTTACCTCAGAATCAAAATCATTATAAAAGCAAATGACTCTGATTAAAGTTGGGTTATGTATCCTGAATGTCCGTTTACTCAGGTTTCCTCACACTCATCCCAGCCTACAGATAGCTTGCGAGAACCATGCAGATTCATTCGGAAAGATAAGAATGTGAAGACAATTAAGCCTGAATGTGAATGCGTTGAAGTCTTTTTATTAGTGTTTTATTGTCATGAAATCAATGTCTTTTTTTAACATAATGTACAAAATTCAGCACTGAATATTTTTGAGAATAGTTCTCAAACTATATACTAAGTATGTAAATGAAAATAAGGGGGTCAGTCACAGTGACTTATACTTGTTATCCCAGCACTTTAGGAGGCTAAGGGGGGCAAATCGCTTGAGTCCAGGAGTTTGAGACCAGACTGGGTACATAGTGAGACTCCATCTCTACAAAAAGCACAAAACATTGTTAAGTTGGTGCAAAAGTAACTGCAGTTTTTGCCATTACTTTTAGTGGCTGGGCATGGTGGTGTGTGCCTGTAGTCCCAGCTACTCCGGATGTTGGGACAGGAGGTTGATTTGAGCCCTTGAGGTCTAGGCTACAGAGAGCTATAATCATGCCACTGCACTCCATTCCAGGTGACAAAGTGAGACACTATCTAAAAAAAATTTATATATTTATATTATATATGTAACAATTGTATTATATATAATTGTAAATCATATGTACCTATATAAATAATATATATTAGATATACATTCTATATTGCCCTATAGTTACCTCTTACTAGGAATTTCATCTGATACAAATTGGAACTATCAGGGTGTGAGAATTTTTTGTGTATGTATAATATATTACATGTTATATATATATAGGTACATATGATTTATAATATTATATATTGTATATAAGTCAAATGATTTACAATTCTCCATCAATAAAAAGATGCTTCCTAACCTTTACAAAATCAACCCATAATTTTTTATTAACTTGAACTACAAAAAATCACCAGTCATAAAAATGGTAATTTCAAGAGCTTAACATGATGAATTAACAAAATTTTGATAGGAGGTACAATGGCTACTTTGGCTGAGTTTCTAAATACATCTCTTCTAGTCTATTAATATTATTCCTCAGGCTAAAACTAACCATTAGACAGAGATGCTTTGTAGAGAAATGATTATATTGCCAGGAAGTTGAATCTGAATTATCTGAGAAAATATTTTAATTATGCAGAAGAGGGAGTCAATAGGCTAATTGATAATCTTCCGAGGAGAAACTGACAGATTTTCAAGATTTTCTACCGTAGAACAACTTTCTACCATGACCAGATTATATAGCCTAAGGAATTAGCTATGGGGCAAAGAGATTTAAAGTCAACTTCTCTTCTTGTGCATTAAAATCAAATCTCAAATTATCAGCTGATTTGTTGATAACTATTTTCAATGCTGTAGCTTTCTAACTTGATACCTTAGGGTTTCAGAATAGGAGGGATTTTTTTATTAAATAAATAGTTTTATGAATATGCTAAACACTCTCTACAAACCTCAGGAGGAATTTTCTCTTAAAGATGTTATCTGGAAACCCAATAAATATGCACACATATTAGGAAAAGACTACAGTTCTTACTTTGGACACAGCAACTAATTTCTCACACCCTGGTAGTTCCAATTTGTATCAGATGAAATTCCTAGTGAAATGATTCAGCAGTTTATTATATATTCCTTCCTTATTCTTGGAGATGATATTATGAGAATACATATGAGCATGAGAATTTAATTATAGGAAACTCGGGATATTATTTCATCCAACATCAATTAAGCACATGTTAGCAAGTGTACTAGAAACTGGAAATAGAGAAACTGTTTAGGTCCTAATCTATGTCATAGAAGAATGGTTCAGTTGGGGAGAAAAGCCTGTGGCATGCTTAGGTGATAGTTTAAACATGGATATGAATATATTTTATTTTACTTTCCATCCATGTTTTATTAAATTAGGAAAACATGCCTCATTTTTTTCTACAACGGAAATCATAAATGCTGTCTTTTGTTTGTCATGCCTATAGGAAGTTGACTGGAACTAAGAATGTGAGGATGTGGGCAAAATTATTGTAGTATAAATATGATGTGGTATTGAGAGGAATTTTAAGAGGTAATATGCTACAAAGTACACTGTCTTTATAAATTTGTATTTGTATGGTTATGGCTATCTTTTGTTTTGATGGTCCATGATTATGTAGTCAAAAAATGAATCATATAAGTTAAAAATTACAAAACCAAATACTGGAAAAAAATATATATCTTCTACACAATCTGTAGAATGCTCTCGTTTTAAATACGTTACTATGGTGGTGGAGGTAGTAAAATATAAACAACAATATGTCTGGAAAAATAAAGATGAGTGGGAGCGTGCATCTTTTTAATGAATTTCTCAGGTCACTGATCAAGATTATTGATAAAGATTTTGAAAAGTTCCAATGGCAGCCAACCTCCCATTAACACCTCGATCTGAAGACTAGTGAGCTTGATAGTTTCTTTATTTCATTCATGTATAGCAAGGCGTCCTTGGAATGTCAAATCCTGAATGCTCACAATTTTATGACTAGTATATAGATATTTCTGCCCAAGTTATTTCTTAGCTTTTTCATTTAAAACTGCTCTGGATTATCTTTGTTGAAATTGAATAGTTTTGTCGCCCCATTCCATTTAATAGCTTTGAGCAAAAATGGAAAAAACAATTTGGGGAAAATAACTAACCTTTTGCTACAAGCCACTTTCAGACTGATGATATTCAATGTTAAGTTCTGTCACAAGTCCAACAAGCAATCTAACTGACTTTTTCATCTTCAGAAATTCTTCTTCTTCTCCTCCTCCTCCTCCTCCTTCTTCTTCTCCCTCTTCTTCTTCTCCCTCTTCTTCTTCTTCTTCCTCTTCTTCTTCTTCTCCTTCCTCTTCTTCTTCCTCTTCTCCTTCCTCTTCTTCTTCCTCTTCTCCTTCCTCTTCTTCTTCTTCTCCTTCTTCTTCTTTTTGAGACGTAGTTTTGCTCCTGTTTCCAGGCTGGAGTGCAGTGGTGTGATCTCGGCTCAATGCAACCTCCACCTCCCAAGTTCAAGCGGTTCTCCTGCCTCAGCCTCCTGAATAGGTGGGATTACAGGGATTACAGGCACCTGGGCTAATTTTTGTATTTTTAGTAGAGATGGGGTTTCACAATGTTGATCAGACTGGTCTCGAACTCATGACCTCAGATGATCCACCCACCTCAGCCTCCCAAACTGTTGGAATTACAGGAGAGAGGCACTGCACTGGGCCAGAAATACTTCTGAAGAATTGCAAGTGGCCTACTTCTGATCAACTTTCTATTATGTTGAAATTTCCTAAGTATCCTCTCTTTGGAAATCAGTACAAAAATGTTTGTTATAAAAAATTCTGAGAATATAAGAGATTAAAAATGTGTGGAGTCTTTGATGTCACCAGTAAAATAAAATATATCTATATAAGCAGGTTTTTCATGTTTAAAAGTAAGGTTTTAAGTAGAAATTTTAAAGTTGTTTCTATTTATGAGACAGTCACCTGACATAATTTAAAAATTAGAAAATATTTTTAAAAGTCTCTATGGTCATTGAATTAAACCAGGAGAGTTGATGCAGTTGAAAAAATACAAAATTTTATATCTGCTCATAATGTTCCCAGACTGTATAAGTCAATTAACTTTCTGAGATTTAGGCTCATTTTCTTATTGCTTTCAGGGGATAGCACCAATGTCCTGTTTGTTTATTAGATTTCAGGCAATTTAGAAATTTGAGATGTATTACTTGGAAAGTTAAACAAAACAATTATCCCCAGTTAGCTGACTTTTATTCTACTAGTACTAACCATAAATAAGATGGAATTTTAATGCTGCATCTTTTTGATGACTATTTAGATACCCTATTTCCCTTAAGATCTTCCCTGGCTTCCCTTATACAGAAGTCATTGCTACTTTATTAAATTCCACAAATCCTTGTTAAAATATTACTATGTGGTACTTCGCTAAGGATATAAACATGAGAAACTCTTTTTCCTCCACTCTCCCATAAGAAAGTACTTATATTTCCTTTTAAGACTCAAATTATTCTGTCTGTGTCTCCCATTAGTTTCTAATGAAAGGCTCTTGTTTATTCGTTTCTTTCTCTCCAGCACTCTGTTGAATACCCAGCACAGATAATTTGATGGATGGAACTTTTGAAATAAAGTATATTCCTTTTGTAAAAATTTTATATCTTTTGCCTATTAAAAAGGATCACTTTCTGTTTTTCAACTGAAGTGGTTTTCTAACATGAGAGATTCAGTGTAATCAGTACAGGAAATCTTTAATCAGCATAGGAAAGAGTAGTGGAGAGAAAAAATAGGGATCTGGTAACTGCTTTCCTATAAATTTAATATAATGTAAACCATGGCTGTCTCTGTACCCAGTATCCATACACTTTGGCACAGAATTTGGCTCATAGTGGATGTTAACAGTGTTTTTCTTAGCCAGTTGAGAAAATGGGAGAATTATAGATGGAGTGAGTGGTCCACCCACCACTTGATATGTGATTCAACATCTGTGGTTTTAACCTTCACTGCAGTGTTCCAAGTTCTGAAAGAGATTTAATTTTTATAGCAAGGTTATATGAAGATTACCAGGGAGAAATGTTTATAAAAATGCCTAGTAAATTGTGAATAATTAAACAATTACATAAATACTAATATAATCTTAAAATATAAAGCATTTTTGTGTTTTTTTGAATTGCCTTACATAAAAAGAAAAAAATGCTGTTTATCTGGTACATTTTCAATGATATGATAGAATGTTTGAATTTCCTTCCTTTTTCATAATACTATTGTTTTTATTGAATTTTAGGTACTCAAATTATAGTTTTACATCTTGATGTCTTAAATAATCATTCAAAAAGGTAATTGACATTTTTGTTCAAAAGAACTTTCATTTCTTAGCCAGAGTAGGAGATGTAAACCCCAAAGTATTTTTGATATAGTTTTTCTTAACTGTGTGAGTTATCTTAATAGAAGAATAACAAAAAGAAATGCAGTTCAAATAGGAAGAAGGAAGAAAAAAGAAAATCAAATTTTGTTTGCAAAGACGTGATCTTATATCTAGAAAACCCCATCAACTCAGGCCAAAAGCTTCCTAAGCTGATAAGCAACTTTAGTAAAGTCTCAGGATACAAAATCAATGTGCAGAAACCACAAGCATTTCTATACACCAACAACAGACAAGCAGAAGGCCAAATCACGAATGAACTCCTATTCACAACTGCCACAAAGAGAATAAAATACCTAGGAATAAAGGCACAAGGGAAGTGAAGGACCTCTTAAAGGAGAACTATAAACCACTGCTCAAGGAAATCACGGAGGACACAAACAGAAACAAATTCTATGCTCATGGATAGGAAGAATCAGTATCGTGAAAATGGCTATACTGCCCAAAGCAATTTGTTGATTAAATGCTATTCCCATTAAACTACCATTGACATTCTTCACAGAATTAGAAAAAAAACTATTTCAAAATTTATATGAAACCAAAAGAGAGGTTCTACAGCCAGAACAATCCTAAGCAAAAAGAACAAAGCTGGAAGCCTCACACTACTTGACTTCAAACTATACTACAAGGCTGCAGTAACCAAAACAGAATAGCACTGTTGCAGAAACAGACACACACTCCAATGGAGCAGAATAGAGAACTCAGAAATAAAACTGCACACCTACAACCATCTGGCCTTAAACAAACCTGACAAAAACAAGCAATGAGGAAAGGATTTTCTATTTAATAAATGCTGCTGGGAGAACTGGCTCACCGTATGCAGAAAATTGAAACTGGGCCTCTTCCTTACACTTTATACAAAAATTAACTCAAATGGATTTAATTCTTAAATTTAAAACATAAAAATATTAAACCCCTAGAAAAAAAACTAAGCAGTACCATTCAGGACATAGGCCTGGGCAAAGATTTTATGGTGAAATCACCAAAAACAATGGCAACAAAAGCAAAATTTGACAAATGGGATCTTATTAAACTAAAGAACTTCTGCACAGCAAAAGAAACAATCATCAGAGTGAACAGACAACCTACAGAATGGGAAAACATTTTTGCAATCTATCCATCTGACAAAGGTCTGACATCCAGGATCTACAAAATACTTAAGCAAATTGCAAGGAAAAAAACCCAACAACCCATTAAAAAGTGAGTAAAGAACATTAACAGATACTTCTCAAAAGAAGACATGCATGTGGCCAACAAACATGAAAAGAAGTTCAACATCACTGATGATTAGGGAAATGCAAATCAAAACCACAATGAGATACCATCTCATGCCAGTCAAAATGATGATTATTAAAATGTCAGGAAACAACAGAAACTGGTGAGGCTGTGGAGAAAATAGGAACACTTTTACACTCTTGGTAGAAATGTAAATTAGTTCAAACATTGTGGAAGACAATATGGTGATTCCTCAAAGATTTAAAATCAGAAATACCATTTGGGCCAGGAATCTCATTACTGAGTATATACGCCAAGGAAAATAAATCATTCTATTATAAAGATACATGTATGTGTACTATGTTCATTGCAGCACTATTCACAATAACAAAGATATGGATACAAGTTTTAACAGCCAAATTGATCAAGCAGAAGAAAAGATATCAGAGGTCGAAGACCAACTTCATGAAATAAAACAAAAAGACAAGATTAGAGA
>NW_016107337.1:9889428-9925154 GCF_001604975.1 Cebus imitator
GTAGATATATACCATAGGATACTATGCAGCCATAAAATGGAATGAGATCACATTTTTTGTAGGGACATGGATAAAACTGGACATCACTGTCCTCAGCAAACTAACACAGGAATAGAAAACCAAAAACCATATGTTCTCACTTATAAGTGAGCGCTAAACAATGAGAACACATGGACACTGGAAGGGGAACAGCACACACTGGGGACTGTCAAGAGAGGAGGAGAACATCAGGACAAATAGCTAATGCATGCTGGGCCTAATACCTAGGTGATGAGTTGATAAGTGCAGAAAACCACCATAGCACAGGTTTACCTGTGTAACAAACCTGCACATCCTGTACATGTACCCTGAAACTTAAAGTGAAAGACAAGAAATACAAAAGTTTTAGTTTATCATAACTTTTCAAGTTTTATCCTATAAATTGAAATATATCATCATAAGTTGTCTACCATGTGAAGAATTAATAATAAATGTTTTGATTTGCCTATTTTTATGACTATGTAAATAAATTCACTCTTTATTAAGATAGGTGTTAACTAAAATTTTCTAGTATGATTCTGCATTTGAGTTTGAAAAAAAAATCAATTGCACTTATATCCTAAGTTATCCTATTTCCATAAAATAATAAAATACAGGTGTTCGAGCATAAGCCTGAATAAACATCCCAGATGATTTTGTCTTTACCTGTCCTCCCTTTGCCATATATGTATATGAACACTCATAGAGATAGTTATAAATTTAATATCACTAAAAGTTTCCAATGTTTAGTACTATTAATTTTTTTTACTGTCAAAGGTCTGAGGAGGCCCTCAATATTTACCAAAACAAATTTAGGTTTTAAACATTTCAGAAGTACCAAATATTTATTGAGTGCCTAATAAGTCTCATCACTTGAGTTATAATTAGCAAATATAAGTAACAAACTGTTTTTTTTTTTTTTTATGTGTAATGTCCACTTGCAGTAAAAGTCAAAGTTGCAATAAGGTAGGAAATGCTAATTCCCACAGGAATCTTTCCTTATATAAAGATGTCTTTAAACTTTCTGGTACCTTATGGAAAAATTCATCTTGTTTTATGATAACCTATGACACATTAAGGCAATCTTATCCTCTTTGCATTCTAGCAAATATGTCTTGCTTTTTTAGTGCCAGGTGGAAGAATATACAGTATTGAAGTTTTATATATATAAACAAGAAAATTACAAAGATAATAATAAAAATTTGGTGGGGTTAGTAAAGTAATTGAGATGAAAATTAAAACAGGTTACCCAAGGTCTTATTAAATGCAAGTTTTTTTTTTTCATATAAAGCTTTTATAATTAAAAAAAATCAAGTAATATATGACCCTGCGGACTGAGACAATTTTAATATATAGAGAAGAAACATTTGTAAATTATATTCTGATGTTATAAATTTTTTGAATGATATGATGGAGCCTTAGATTTAGCTTCACAATTTGGAGGGTCACATGTCAAATTCAACTGAATTAACTGGTTTTATAAGTCAAATTCGACCAAATCTTCTGTTTTTTGATGTATACCAGTTTCTGACTGAGTCTTGGCAAGTGCTCCTCATGTGGTGCAATTCCATAGGTTCTAGCTGAATAAATTATCCAGGGAAGATATTTCCCTCCAGAGCAAATTAAGATCCTTTCTGAATAATATCCTCTATCTTTGAAAAGTTTACTTATCTTTCATTGACTGAATATTGTTGAGTGACTACTGTCCAGTTCTGGGTACTGTTCTAAGCACTGGAATCCAGCAGCAAACAAAAAAAAAGCAAAATCTCTGCCATCAGAAGGATTGTATTTCAATGGGGGAGACAGATGATAGTAAACAAATAAGCAAGTAAAAGGTATTTCATGTTAGATGATAATAAATGCTGAAAAGGAAAAATAAAGCAGGTGATATGGTTTGACTCTGTGTTCCCACCCAAATTTCATCTTGAATTGTGCTCCCTTAATTCCCACGTGTTGTGGGAGGGACCAGGTGAGAAATAATTTAATCATGGAAGCTGTTTCCTTCATACTGTTCTCGTGGCAGTAAGTCTCACAGGATCTGATGGTTTCATTGAGGGTTTCTGCTTTTGTGTTTTTCTCATTCTTTCTATGGCTGCTGCCATCCATGTAAGTTAGCACGTGCTCCTCTGCCTTCTGTCATGATTGTGAGGCTTTCTCAGCCACGTGGAACTGTAAATCCAATTAAACCTCTTTCTTTTGTAAATTGCCAAGTCTCGAGCATGTCTTTATCAGCATTGTGAAAGCAAACTAATACAGCAGAAAAGAGGGGATACATAGACAGTGTAAGATATGTGTGTGAAACTTCTGAGTTGGTTAGAGGAAGCCTCACTGAAAATTTAACATTAAGGTGAAGACTTGAAGTAAGTGAAGGAGAAAACCACTGGAATATCTAAAGGGAGAATTTACCAAAAGAACAGAAGAACAGGCACAAAGGTCCTGAAGCACATGTATGTCCAACCAGCTGGAGAAAGAGCAAGGAGGCCAGTAAGACTGATGGAGAATGTGAGGAGAGTATTAGGAGTTGAAAATCAGAAAATCAAGAAGGTGCTGAAGAATCATGCAGATGCTTAAGGTTATTGTTTATATTTTTTATTGTATTCTGAGAATAGTGGAAACCACTTGGAAGTTTTGAGTAGGACAGACATGATCTGACTTAGATTTAAACAGGATTCTTTTCATGATGTGTGGCAAATAGAATGAAAGAAAGCAAGAATAGAAGAAGGAATGCCAGATAAGTGGCTACTGCAATGGTATATAGGAAAGAGTATAGTGAACCAGATCCAGGTGGAAGCAAAGCTAAAAGAATTTGAGGAATGATTGAATGAGACAAAGAGAAGTGTCATGGGAGGCATCAAATGGGAGAATGAAAATGCAAATAGGTTAAGCGAGTGGAAATACGGAATGCCATTCCTCAGATGAGGAAGAATGTAGGTGAAATAGGTTTGAGTGAGGACGAGGATATATTAGGAAATCGGTTTAAGAAGTCCCATTAGATTTTCAAGGTGTGTTTACTTGGCAATTAGTATATGTGTCCAAATTTCATGTGAGAAGTCTGGGTTGGAGAAATAAATCTGGGATTTATTTATTGTAAAGGATCTAATTACTAATTAAGTCTGAGAAAAAGCCAATGTTGACTGGCCAAGAAAGGAGAGGAGGGAGAAACAGTGGAGAAAAACTGGAAGACGCTGCTAAAAAGGAAGGCGCAAAATCAGGCACTGATAATTAGTTTAGAATCCAAATGGAAAACATGTCATCCATAATATTCAAAGATAGAATGTAGATATTTTAAAAAAGAAGTGTATATATAAAACTGGAATTCTTTCATCTGAAGGCTCTAGGAGATAAACAAGAAAAGAGTGTAATTTACGGGTCACATAGTAACATATTTAATCATTTGAGGAATTGCCAGACTGTTTGCCAAAGCTGCTCTACATTTAACATACCCGATTGGGATGTAAAGTGCTCATACTACCAATGTGAGGATTCTGATTCTCCACGTCATCCTCAATATGTATTATTGTCATCCCAAAATTTATTATCTGATATTTTGATCATAGCGGGGTGTGAAGTGGTATCTCACTATTATTTTGATATGCATTTGTCTGGTGATTAGTGAAGTTCAGAATTATGTCATGTGCTTATTGGCCATTTGCATATCTTCTTTGCAGAAATATCTATTCAAATACTTCATCCATTTGTAATTGGGTTGTTTGTTTCTAATAATGAATTATAAGAGTTTCTCATATATTCTCAATAAATTTTTTATCAGATATAATTTGCAAACGTTTTGTTCCATTCTATAATTTGTGTTTTTTTTTCATTTTCTTGATGGTGTTCTTTAAAATGTAAAAATCTTAATTTAATAAAAATTTAATTTTTCTGATATTTCTCTTTTATTGCTTATACTTTTGATATTCTAAGAATACTTTGCCAAATCCAAGGTCATGAAGATTTTCTCTATGTTGTCTTTCAAAAGGTTTATAATTTTAGGTCTTACATTTAGATATTTGATCCACTTTGAGTTAATTTTTATGTCTGGTGAGAGAGAAGAGATTGATTTTATTCTTTTGCATTTGGCTATACATTTGTTCCAACATCCCTAGTTGATGTAACTATTGTTTCCCAATTAGATGTTCTTGGCACTCTTGTCAAAAATCAGCTAATGATATTCTAGACATAAATTAAAAATAAATGAAACACATCATTCATAATAGCCAAAAGATAGAAACCCAAATGTCCATCAAAAGATGAATGACTAAACAAATGTGGTATATCCATGCAATGGAATATTATTCAGTGATAAAAAGGAATAAATTACTGATACATAATACAACATAGATGAACCTGGAAACATTATGCTAAATGAAATGAGGTAGTTATAAAATATCACATACTATATTAGTCTGTTTATAGAAACGCCCCAAACAGGGCAATGTTTACATACAAAAAGTTGCTTATCTCTGGAGACTGGAGGAGAGACTAGCAGAGAGATAGCTAAAGAGGACATGGTTTTTCTTTTTTAAGGTGATGATATTATTATTTTTTAAGTGTTCTAAATTTTGGTCTTTTTTTTATGAGATGGAGTCTAGCTCTGTCACCAGGCTGGAGTGCAGTGGTGTCATCTGGGCTCACTGCAATGTCCCCCTCCCTGGTTAAAGCGATTCTCCTGCCTCAGCCTCCAGAGTAGTTGGGATTACAGGCATGAGCCGCCATGGCCAGCTAATTTCTGTATTTTAGTAGAGACAGGGTTTTACCATGTTGGCCAGGATGGTCTCGATCTCCTGACCTTGTGATCTGCCCACCTCGGCCTCCCAAAGTTCTGGGATTACAGGCGTGAGCCACTAAATGTTCTAAAATTGACTGTGTTAATGGTTGCATCTATGTGTAAATATAACAAAAACAATTGAATTATACACATTTAATGGGTGAATTGTATGGTATGTGAATTATATCTTAATAACGTTGTTTAAAAGAAAAAAAGATAGGTCTGAGGAAAAGCCAATGTTGACTGGCCAAGAAAGGAGGCAGAAACAGTGGAGAAAAACTGAAAGAAGCTGCTAAAGAGGGAGGCACAAATCAGGCACCAATATTAGTTTAGAAGCCAAGTGGGGAAAAAAATGTTCCCAGGAGAGTGATCAGGTGTGTCAAATGTCAAATGTAATTCCTAATTATGATATTTTACATTCCTTCATGAGTTAGATAAGGAAAGATTAAAAATTGACCATTGGATTTAGCCCAATGAAGGTTATTGACTTGACAATTGCCGATTTGTTGCGGGGGGGAGCCAAAATCTGATTATAGGCAGTTCAACAGGAAAAAAGAAAGGAAGAATTTACTGTCAATGAGTAAAGACAACTCTTTCAAGGACTTCTGCTATTTAAAAAGAGAGAGAGATAGGAAAATACCTGAAGTAAATTAAAATCTAGAGGTTTCTTATTATTTATTTAGAGATGGAATTTCACTCTTGTTGACCAGGCTGGAATGTGATGGTGCAATCTCGGCTCACTGCAACCACTGCGTCCCAGGTTGAAGTGATTCTCCTACCTCAGCCTCCCAAATAGCTGAGATTACAGTCACCTGCCACCACACTTGGCTAATTTTTTGTATTTTTAGTAAAGGCATGGTTTCACCATGTTGGCCAGGTTGTTCTTGAACTTTTGATGTCACGGGGTCCACCCGCCTTGACCTCCCAAAGTGTTGGGATTACAGGCATGAGCCACTGTGTCCAGCCAAGATTCTTTAATATGGAAGAAATTTCAGCATTTTTGTATGCTGATGGGAATGATTTATTAAAGAGAAGAAAACTGATGGTATAGGAGAGAGAAAAATGGCTGAAGCATTGTTGTTGAGTAGAGAGAGGAAACAGTGTGTAGTGCACAAGAGGAGACAAATGTGTTGTGAGTCCTTCCATCTTATTAGAGAAGAATGTAAGGTATATGAGCACAAATGCAAACTGGTATGTATGTTTGGTGGTGGTAGGTGCTCATGGAAATTATTTTCTTGTTTGTTTCATTATCTCAAATTTCTTTGGTAAGTTTAAGAGTTAGGGAGTAGTGCCAGAGACCTGAAGAAAGAGGAGAGTGTATAGAATAGTCATTTGGAGAGAGAGACAGTGAACCATCGAGGGAAAAATAATGATTCCCAGGCAACGTGAATGGTTTTCTAGAAGTTAGTGGTCACAGATGTTAAAATGAAACCGTCAGCATGGTTGTGTGCTTCTTCCTTCTCCCTGTGTTCATTGGTGCTGGTTCAGATATTAGGCAAGGAGGAAGATGGCTTGTGGTTTAGTCAGGGGAAGAAGGTGATGCTAGAAAAGATCAAAGGAGCTTAGAGTGATTTAAGGAATAACTATAATGATCAATGTAGAATTTAAGCTGGATCTGAAGATAAATATGGGAACACATGGAGTGAAAAACAGTGACGATGTGGCGGGTCTCCATATAATCAAGCATGGTTGGGGCTAGGGCCCTAGAGTAAGTGACATAGAAAAAAAAGAGAAGAGGTAGTAGTCAGAGAGCAGGGAAAAGACATTTTGGAGGGTTAGAAAGATGCTTATTGTTCTGTCATTCTCACAAGGGTGTGAAAGAAGTGTCTACCACTGGAAAGAGAAATTCCAAAGAAGTAAGGGACGGCCAATGGTCAATGAGAGCATTTTAAATTTAAAAGGTGAATCAATCAGAGAATGAGTTGAGGATATAGGTGATTTAGCTAACAGTGACTTTTAACTTTCAGACGGCATGGAGCAAAGGTTTCAGGAAATGGAGCGGAAGGGCAGATAGAAACAGAAAACATAATGTATAGATTTATTTGGGGATCGAGGCGACCTAGGATTCACAGGTTGCTTCTCGTGACCAACATGAATAAAGGGGATGCTGAAGTCTGTTCTTGTGATGGTTAAAGATGGTTGTATCAAGACTACAAGTGACGAGGGTCAGAAGGGATGGCAGCTCTTAGCAGGAGCGCACATCTCTGAACTTTTGATTCATTCCTGCTGAAGATCTGTGTTTTAAAAATGGAGGCTGGAGGCGAGCAGTGGTGTCATGTTATTCTGAGTCTTTCTAGGCTCTTGTTAATGGTAGAATGCAGATAGGTGGCCTTAGGAACTCAATAAGGATTTTACTTTTATAAAACTTGACCTGAAATCTCTGTAAAACTTGGGTTCCATAAGAATTTTCTTTTTACACATAATATTAAAACATTTAATGGATTTTTAATTATTTCTACTTTTTAACTTGCTATTTTTTCAGCCTGATTCCAGGTTTGCATGTAACACCCTCATTTTATAAACTCTCATAATAGAGAATAAAAAGATAAATACTTTTATTTTCTAGAGTATCATAGAACAGAAAAGTAGGAAGAACCTGGGTAAATGATGTATAGACACACCATGCTAGCCTAAATCCACTTATTCCTGAGCATATATGAAAGATTAAATATTTGTGTGTTTAAGTTATAATTGCATTTCTGTTACAAGCTGCTGAATGATATTTTTACCTGACATACCTACAAAAATCTTCATCATTTTCTTTTTTTAGCCATGTTTTCATGATCTTTAGTGATAAGTAAATCACTAAAGTGGTACTCAGTAAACCTCCTTACTCTCCTTCTACCCCACCACACTCCACCACCATCCCATTTTCCTCTTTCAAGGAATATAGTAAAATTAATAATTGTGTCTCCCTTCTCCCTTAAAGAAAGAAATGAGCATGTGACCCATTTTGGCCAATGAAATATAAGCAGAAATAACCTCTGTGACTTCTAGAAGTAAGTCTTAAAAAGCCAGTGTATAATTTACCACATACCTTTTTTTTCTGCAACATCATCTTGAGTTTTACATATTTTGAATATTGCATTAGCCTGGTTCACTGAGCAAGAATGATGTGGAGGAGAACCCCTAGTAATGGGTATGTAGTAAAGGTAAGAAATAATCTTCATTGTTTTTAAACTTCTGATATCTGGTGTTTATTATTACATCTTAGTATAGCTTATTCTGTCAGATGCAATATACTTTCTTGTTTGGTTCCTATCTTAAAGAAAAACACTTACTCTTTCTCTATTCATTGAGATGTTCTTCTGCATTTCAGAAGTATGTCGTTTAGGCATATACTCTTACCTTTATAATTTTTTTAAATCTACTTCTTTGGCTTTGTTTTGCTGATTTTTAAATTATTGAACACTTAGTTCATTTACTGTTATTCCCTCTCATTTCTTCACAAATATTTTTAAATGATAAGTTTCCCTTTGAATACTGCTCTGGTTTTGTGTCACAATTTTTGACATAGACTCTTTGAAATATCATTCTGTTGTATTTCATATCTTTCCGTAAGATTTTCTTTGTGACACATGGCTAATGAATAGCATGCTATCTAGTTTCCAACCATAAGATTTTTAACGTTTTTCTTTAGTTATTAGTTTCCAGTATTATTCATTTTGAGAAGAATGTTATATTGCATTGATTTTTTGAAATATCTTAAGGATTATTTTTGCTCTAGTATATGATAAAATGTTGTGAATACTTAAAAAGAGTGTAGCCTTTTTAGGCTCACTCAGTCTTTGTAGGCTGAGCGCAGAGTTTCTAATCAAGTTATTCAGATCTTCTCTTTCTTATTTGGGTCTTTGTGGCCTTGATCTGTCAGTTTCTGAAAGGGATATGTTAAACTCTTCAGCTAGAATTGCTGACTTACCTGTTTATCCCTATGATTCAGTCAGTTGCATTCAATATACTCAGAGGCATTAACAGACTATTTCGTTCAACTACATTTTTCACTACCCTGTGTCCCTTGAAAGTAGACTGTGCTAGCCACTTTAACATTCGAAGTGAGAGATACAAAGCCTGGATATAGTACACCCTTAATTCATCCTTGCTGAACTTGAACAAGTGAATATTAATGTAAAATTAATTTTAGAATTTTTCCCATGAGAGTTATATACTTGAACCGATATATCTATACACTTTCCCTAGTATTTCATAGTGGTATAAAATATGCCTGTGAAGGCAGCATGTTGACAGGATAAAGCTGGCTACCTTATAGGAAGATTTAACCTGTAGAAACATTTTTCATGATCTAGGAAAGTCTTGATGACTTTATTTAATCATTATTTTCAAATCTGCTTAAGTCAGACATGCCAAATAACAAGACAAATATTTTAATAAACATTCTAGAATCTGACGACGTCTAGCAATCTTATTATAAATTAAGATATTTTTTGAGTCTTGGTTTTAATTACCTTTCATTAGTATAATACTGAAGGGTAAATTCTGTCACATTACTTCACAGATATACTTTCTTTGTGATCCAAAACAGAGGATTAGCTTGATTTTTAAACATTTATTAAGCATCTACTACATAACAATAGTAAGTAATTTAGTCAAAATTTCTCCTTCCCTGTATCACACACTTACTATGAGTAGACAGAAATTAAATACGTTAATAAACATAATATAATGTTGAGTAGTTGCTATGAATGTTAATTTGTTGCTATTGGGAAATAATAATATTAGCAAGTGATGAGCAGTGGAACTACTTAAATTACAGTTACATATGAAATGAAGTTTTACCTGAGTGTGCAGTGATAAGAAAGAGGAGGTGATACAAGGAGTTGGTGGATATTCTCATTACTTTTCACTGAAAGTATTAAAATATGACTCATTGAATTTAATAAATATCACAAAGTCTATGTTTAATTCCACAGAATAAACAAAATTAGTAGAGATTTTTACCATAAAGGCACTGAAAAATTTCCTAATTTTTGAAAAATATGTTTGATCTTGGGAATAAGTAAACATTTAGGAGAATACATGAAGAATTTAAATGCATATACTCTATGTTCTTAAAGATTTAGTAACTTTATTGTGTCAGTCAGCTCTCATGCTACTAATAAATACATACTCAAGACTGGGTAATTTATAAAGGAAAGAGGTTTAGTTGGCTCACAGTTCCACATGGCTGGGAGGCCTCACAATCATGGCAGAAGGCGAATGAGGTGCAAAGTCACAAATTACATGATGGCAGGCAAGAGAGTTTGTGAGGGGAACTCCCATTTATAAAACAATCAGATCTCATGAGACTTACTGACTACCACGAGAACAGTACGGGGGATACCAATTCCTTAATTCAATTATCTCCACCTGGATCCACCCTTGACATGTGGGGATTATTACGGTTCGGGGTAAGATTTGGGTGGGAACACAGCCAAACCTTATCACATTAGTCCTAAATTATGGTTCTAGTTTGTGTTAAATAACCTGTGCATTGGCCTTTGTCTTAATGGTATTTGTCAAATTACATATTAAATAGTAGGTGAAGAGAATAAAGAAAATAATTATGTATTCATTAAAAGAAGCCAATCAATCAAGTTCTTTAGAAAATATACCATCTTTTTAATACAAATTTATAGTTAGTGCATGCTGCAATAAAACTCATTAGTATATTATTTAGATCTTATTCTTTCTTCTTATCTCCTTTTTGCTTTACAAACTACTCCCAATACTTAATATTCATTTAAATGCAATATGATAATGGGAAGTTATTTCTGTCTACCAATGGAAAAACAATAAACAGTCCATGCAAAATGTAAAGAAAACATTACATACCCACAGTTATTTAAATCTCAAGTTGAACCCTTTGGAAAGTTGAAATTACTGTCAATTGTTTTGCTTACATCTCTGTTTTTTTGAGTTTCAGAAGCTTACCAAACATGCTACTCTTCAAAAACTTGTTTCACTAACACTGTGCCTCATTCTATTTTAACAAAGCCTCTTGCCTTAATACTTTGAAGACATGTAAAATTTATCTATTCAATTGACGTTGCCAGCATGAGTGAAAGTGAAGCACAGCAACCCGGTCTGTCAAAAAAGTACCTGTCTTTACTGTTCTTTTGAGGAGTACTAAGAATTTTTGAGAAGAATGGCATTTTCAGAATAGGCAAGACCAAATGGGAATGAAAACAGAAATAATAAATAATGAAATATTAGTTAAAAAAATGCAAAAATGTCTTACTATACGTCATTGTAACTTTCTTTTTCAAAATACTTTTTGGAGTCCATATCTTGAAAATAGAGTTATGTTTACAAGCCATATTCAATGGTCAAAGAAGAAAATTATTAAATAATATTCTTTTTGTATGGATTCATAAAGCATTATACCTATATTATAAAGACTCTGAGAAGTTGTGCAGTAAAAAAATGTGGGTTTTTTTGTTTGTTTGTTTAGTTAAGGAATTCTCAAATTTACATAAGATTGGAATATTTCTCCCTCCATTTCATTCACCCAATTGTGCACTGTTGACATGGCTGTGCCAAACACCAAACTCAAAAACTCTATGCTAATTTTACTCTGAACTTGGCCCTTCTCTCATACATCATTGGGTATTGCACCACTGCAAGTTTAGTAACCTGCCCAGGACTTGAACACACACTCATTAAAAGAAAAAAGTACTCACTGTGGGTCAGCTTTGCAACATGAAAAATAAGTTCAATTCAAAGTAGAAAGTTTTCAAGTTTCAAATCTTTGCAGACTGTAAGATGTAACTTGACTACCATTGCCAGAACTTTCCAAGTATGGATTTAGAAAAAATTAATGCTTCTCTCCAAACAATAAAAAAAAAATTTGTGTATATATCACAAACATAAAAGAGTCGAACTTAAGTATCAGTTTCATAAATTTTTGTTTTCATTGATTTACCTGATCTTTTAAAACTAATATTAGCTTTCTACTTATTGGTTTTTTTAGTCATATTTCATATATTTTATTTTGTTATTGTTTTTGCAAATAATTCAGCCAGCTTTATCAAGCTCCAATGACTACGTCTTTCAAAGAAATAACAATAATCCTGACTTGAATGGTCGTATTCAAAAAAACATTTGGCCTGGAGGTTAAGAGATGGATTCTAGTCTTGCTTTGCCACTAAATAGCAAAATGACCCAATAAAAATCAGTTATCTTTTTCTGGTATTTAATATCCTCATTTGTAAAATGAAGCTAGATGCTGAATGACTTGAGTTGTTGCTTTTATCTGTAGCATCTCATAATTCCCAAGTCAAGAAAATAATATTTAGAGGGATATTTCTGTTAAATAAATGGAACTTCCACAAAATGAATGTAAATTGTCAAAGTGAAAGATTCCAGTGTGGTTCGAATTTACAATACTAACAAAATTAGCATGTGTTAAAAGTGCTTAACAGCTTATGGAAAAATGTTTCAAATATTACATCAACTCCTACAATAGCTCTGTGTTCAATATTATATTATCCTCATTTCATGGCAAGGAAGTAATATAGACAAGATAAATTTCTTATATTTTGGTCACAGAGAGAGATAACCCTGAGCTGATGTTCAAATTTAAGTGTCTTACTCCCAAACCAATGTTTTTTCCCCAATACCAAAAGTATTTATATTTGTGCATGCAATTATTCAGTTGTGTCAAATTACACTGAGATAATTGTTTCTTACTATTCTTCCTAATTATTTTTAAATGAAAGCAGCTGTGTTTATCAGGAAATCTGTTAATCTCTCTCTCTCTCTCTCTTTTTCCAAAGAGCAAACTGTGTACCTTGAAAGCCTTCCTGAGGTTTTTTTCTCAAGGTAGAGACTTCTTTTGTTCTACACAACTGACACAATCTTGATTTTCCAATGCTTCTATTGTAGGCATGTTAAGTTTGTGAGGCTGGTAAAGGGTTATTATCTTTGGACTGCTGTCATAGTATTAAGAGACGTATCTAATTATAAATACATTGCAAAATAACCCATGTTTTTCTTATAGTATGCATTTTATATGTGGCAAAACATTCATTCAGCATGTATATTGTTTGATTATAATCCACTAAAGCCATGGACAAGATACTGTTGAGATAGCTCTTAGAATGTGAACAGCTGCTAAGAGTTCACAGATACAACATCAGTGCACTTCTGCTGTGTATGTCAACCCAGTACACTTAGTTCTTAACATAGGTTCTCTCTGGGTACCGAAAGACAGCTTTTAAACAGCCACTAATGAGTACTGATGCATCCCCTGGGACTGTGTTTTACATACATATAGGTCAAAGGACCCATTAACACTTGTTACTCAAAGCATTCCACAATTATTTAACCCACAATTTTAGTATATTAATTACATGGTACTCCCATGAAGTAAGCAAATGCTTTTATTTCTACAGGCAAACCAAAGTAATTAATTAAATTCTAAGTAAATTAAATGAAATAAAGTTGCAGGGGAAAGTCAACAATAAGTATGGCAAGACTAGAATCAAGAATTTTTGATACCCAATTTTAAACTTTACTTGTGGTTTCATATTCTATTCAGAGGCCCATTGGCATTATTTAGTTAGAAGATAGTCCAGAGGCATATTCTCTTTATAGAATCATCAATCAAGTTTTTACAAAAGACTGTTGTTACTAGCATCAATATACTGAAAGGACGAACAAGTTTATATATATATATATATATATATATATATACACACACACACATACACACACATATATAGGTGTATATACGTGTATATATGTATATATATGTGTATATATACATATATACACACATATGTGTGTATATATACATACATACACACATATGTGTGTATATATATGGATATATGTACATATATATCTATATATCTATATATATCTATATATGTACATATATACATATATACGTGTATATACACGTATATATACATATATACACACATATATGTGTATATATATAGATATATATATATACACATATGTGTATATATGTGTGTATATGTATATATATATGTATATATATGTGCCAGATAATTAATCTGAACATTAAAAGAGCAAATTTTAAAAGCCATTTGGCTATTTTGGTGGAAAGACATTTTAGAGCACAGTATTTGCATAATGTAAATAAATTTATTTTGTTTGTGGTGAATCTAATATGAACAAAAGTAACTGTAGCATCTGTGTTTTAAATACTTTCATATCATGATTCAACATCTATAATTTCACCCAAATTAGCACATTCTGTTAAGTTTGTTCAAAGAAACCTAATAGAATGATGAAAAGGGGCTGAAGATGCAGCCACACTAACTATAAAGAATCACCTTAAGTGAGCTGCAAACACAAAAGCCATGTTTTCATTTAGTTTGGAGGAAAAGCTTCAATCTAAAGGTCATCATGCATGGAATATTCCCAATGAAGTCAATCTCAATTTGTAAGCTTAGAGGGAAACAATATGATTGAATTCCAAATATGCAACCTTGACTGAAAGGAGGCTTCAGAAGAGCGTATTTTAGTCCTTTCAAATACAGATACACATGAATCTCCAAAGGGAGTATATGTTAGTTAAAAATACACACTAGGAATAAAAATTTTAAAATATATCATGAACCAAGAGGAAAAATATATATTTCCTAATATTTGCGGTCATTTTGTACTGTTCTAAGTAGTATTTTCACTGCTTCTACCAGTACTGAAGGGAGTTAAAGGTTATCGTCAAGAAATGTGAGCTCAATTTTTACCCTCAGAGACTCAAATACTTTGTTCAAAAGAGCTAGTGATTTCTTTGTGGTACTAGACATCTCTGAGCGGCTCTGTGAAAGATTCTGAAACCATGCTGAGAACAAATGCCGCAAATCTCAAAGTCAACACGAGTGGAAGATGCAGAAGTGGTAAAACAAACAAGTTCAATTTTTTCAAACCCTCATCCAAATAAGAGCTTGGGCAGTGACTTCTCAATCAGATATCAGTCTTGGTAAAGAAGTCATTCATTCTTTATATTACACAGAAAAAATAAAGCGGGGAAAATTTCATACTCATTAGGCTGTCAGGATATATGCGGTGAAAAGATGGTTGTTTGAAAAGAAATAATAGATTGTGAGGATGAACATCTTTCTAAGCACCTCTCAAATTGTCTCTGGTAGACACACATTATTTTGCCCCAGGGGTGTGCTATAAAAATACATTCTATATCTCAAAGGAATGGAATTGCTTTTTAATTAATTCTGGCTCAATAAAAATACAAATCATAAAAATATTGTTATATATTTCATCAAATGGCTAAAAAATGGTGATTAAAAGTAATAACCTCTCAAATATATGTGTAAAAATGTAAGAGTATTTCAAGATTAAAACAGTGTAAACACTTATTGTCTCTCTCAATCCTCCTATCACAAGATGTTTACCTCCCATCTGTTTTACATTTGATCAAAATGGATAAAGAGCAGATGATTTAAAAAGACCTCTAAATATAGAGACAGAAATATAAAGATATTTCCAGGTTCTCCCTTGTGATTTACATTTGATTAAAATGGCTAAAGAACAAATCATTTTAAAATAAGCAACAACAGAAACAATAGTCTCACAAATATGTAGATAAATAAATGTAAAGATATTTCAAGATTAAACTAAAATACTACAAAGATAAATCCTCTCCTTTCTCCTACCCTTCCCCCATCACATTGAATATTTTCTTCCATGTGCGTTCTGTGTTCATATCCATGACACTTTGAATTAATTCTTTTCCCTGAGGGATGGATTACCTTATCTAGTCTGGGCATTTCAGTAGTTAACAATGAACCCATGAATTAATCTGAATATAGAAACTAATTACAATGAAACCTGTTCCGTGTTCTCACTTTAAACATTTCCTCACCTTAATGTTAATCTTTAAAAGACCAAGAGAATTAGCAAAAAAGCAATGTATCCCATTTAAGAAGATTTTTATTCTTCCTATACCAACATACGTTATTTCCAGTGAGATATTCAGTGAGGTGGCATTATGCTTTAAGGTTATCAAAGCACTGTTACGGTAGTTGCACTCCCTCATGATCTCAAAGGTCAAAAAGGATAAAATTTTTAAGGAAAAATTAACAAAAAATATAGAGAGAAAATGGTTAATAGGATCAAAAGTCACGAAACTGAAAGAAGACAATTGAAGTTATCTCTCTCCCTGGGTGTTTCTTCACATTTTCCCTCTCCCCACTCCATAATCAGACAGATGAAAAAATAGAGAAATGTCAATATGGTTGATGATTCATCCATTTTAAGACAAATAAGTACACATCCTTGTAAAATATCAAGAAAATATATTGAATCCTTAAGAATGCTTTGACTGCTCAAAAAATCCTAAACATTGTTACCAAACTTTTTATAGAGTTAGAAAAATTAGCATTCAAATAAATAATCAACAAATATGTCCATATTATTTATGCAAATTATGGTTCCCACACATTTTTATTTCTAAGAACTGGGTACTGTGTACATAGCCATGGATTAAGGAAGGTCAAGCCATCAGCAGTAAGAAATGATTGACTTTTTCCCTACAGAATCCTAGAATATAGAAGTTTATAAACAATTTAGAGTAGTCTAGTCCAATCCTCTCTTTATGTAGATAAGAAAATTGAAAATAAAATGAATTTTCCTGCCCAAAGGCCCTAGTGCTAGGATGTAAATTCTTTGTCTCCATATTCATTCATTTTCCTACCATGCCTCAATATCTCACTCAGTCTGATATACACAGACAATGCAGATAATTGCATTCAGGAGAAGTGGATTTATCTTTGCTTCCATGAAATGCTTGGTTTGAAGAGGGGTCCAGGTAACAGCCCCGCATCAGTTCGAGAAGCCTGCCATGGAAAAAAGTTAGCGAGAAAATGCCTGAAACTCATAGGGTCTTTCTTATTTCTATCCATAAAATATTCTCTTAAACCTGAAATAGAAATCACTATTTTATCATTACTTTAAGTGGTAGCAGTACATTGTGTGCACTAAAGATCTGTAACATTGTGTGTATCTTGGTTAATAATAGATAAAAGCAACTCAGATTTCTTTTATTTTTTAATTCACAAACAGTACAGTAAATTTAATAACTAATACATAATTTTGCAATCTGTCTTCTGTTGCCATTAGCCAAGTGCAACTCTTGCCTATTCTTTTTTCCAATGCCCTCTTATATGGCATCAAGATATTCAACTATGAATAGTATTAGACACTTTTAAATAACAAGAATCTTGATTTTTTTGATTCACTAATTCACACCTCCCTTTATGTTTTGAAATCCCTTAAAAGTGCCTGATTCCCAGAATACAATATGATATGTGTTGCTCCTGTCCTTAAGGAGAATATGTTTGGTGGAACCTACGTCCAGACTGTTGTTTTTTTTCCTAGTGTTTTCACAACTCAGGTCTCTTCTCTCACTCTTTTATCTATATCTTCCATTACCATTAGGGTTCCGTCCTCAGAATAATTATCTTCCCACTTAATGATCTTTCTTGGGAGTTTTTACATTTCTATGGTTTCAGCAAAGACCTGTGTTATTTCAGGAACTGGCACAGTCTAGGCACTGTATTATTGCTTGCTGATTTTAGAATCCCAAATCTATGGATGGCTTTAATATTTGCTGCCATATGATCTTTCCTTTCAAATGTCCTTTCATACTCTGGATATCTCTACTTAGAGGATTTTTCAGTCTTTCAAATCCATATCCAAAACAAAACTTGTTATCTTTCTTCTAAGGCTTGTTCATCCTCTTGAATGTCTTTCCACACAAAATTACTTCATCCTTCACTGGTTGCCTAAGTCAGATAATTCAGATGTTCTTTACTACACCAACTTTGTCATGTCCTTACATTCAATTGGTCCTTTAGGTCTTCCAATGGACATATCTTGGGAATCCACTCACCAAATTTTTTAGTCAAGGCTCTTACCCTATCTTAAGATTAAATAAAGAGGTACTTCTAACATTTGAGGCTCTAGTTAGCTACTAATAACTTTTTAAAGTATAACAATATGTTTAAAAATGACCTTTAATATAAAATTCTTGGGGAAAAATCGCTCTCAGAAAGAATACATGCAGTGGAGGTGGTTTCTACATCACAGAAATGGTGGAAATAATTCAAAATATGTAGACCAATTTCTGACACATATTTAAGTAATTCAAGAGATTTTTAATTTTGACAATACTAGAATCCAATTTTCAACATTACTATGAAAGTAATGTTGATAAACTAAAACTGCATAATTCCGGTCTGCTCTGGCTAATGTTTTTTATTAGTCAAATATTTACAAGATTTCATTTTAATTATCAACATCACTTCTTTAGTCAATGGGTTTTTTTGTGTGTTAATTTTTGCTCATATTACTAATTCGATATATATGTAAATAAGCTATTCATTAAATCAACTTGAATCTTTTAAAATTACTGAGAAGAGAAAGAACTATCAAAACAAAGCTATGTTTTTGAGTTTTAGTTTACCTAATCTATCTATGAATACTAAATTTTACTTGAAAATTTATCTCTTCTCATAAAACATATCCTCATTTTTAGATTCACTTTAAAAGGCAAAGACAAAAGCAGAGATAACCTAAGTAGATCATTTTTATTAAAAATTTTAATCCTAGATATAATCTTGAAAAAATTTAAAAACTTTAATAAGTTAGAACTGGCATCCAAGCTTCTAAACATTTCACTAAATATCAAATGCTTACGGTTTCTCACTCTCACCTCAGAGCTCTCACATAATGGCCCTCATAATTCATATCAGCAGGGGCTGCTTGAGAGGGTGTCAAAGCTCTACAGTGTCATTCTTCAATTTACTCATGTGTTCATGGAGTAGAAGAAATAAGCCTTCTAGGTGACCACATTAGGCCCAGAAAGCCAGTAAAGAAACAAGTTTTTATCAGAAAAAAAACTTTTCTGACTATATAACTGTAACCACAGATATTATATATTTTTTAAATCCATGCAAAAATTTAAATAAATGTAATTCTAAATCTAGTGTATGCCAGCTTCTAGGAATGCTAAACTTGACATTTATGGCATAATTATCTTAGTCATTTAAGATAAAGATTTGTTAAGCTATGCACTTTAGGACCTATTACTTGATGCTTAACCGTGCTCATAAAAAGTCTGCAAAATACCTTTAATCCCTATTTCTTTTCACAGCTCCTCCCTTATTCCCTACTTAAAAAGAAAAACGTTATATGCCTTTTTTTTTTAACCTCAAGATTTGGTTGAACATGAGCTATTTTTCATTAGTGTTCTTGATACCTAATTTGGACCTATTATTGTGACATTTGGCTTAAGACAGAACTTAGAACAACTTTAGAAATGATGAGACTGTAGAAGGGGTTACTTTCTAGATCTCCCTTTGCTTTTTGGAAGTCAGTTGGTTGGCATCAGGAAGACAAGGCGATGTCTAATCGTAGTTACAGCAATGCATGCTGTTATAAGACAGTGGTATCAAGAGAGAATGTAGAGAAACATTAAGAAAAAAAAAAAAAGAAAGAAAGTAGAATACCAGAAAGATTTGAAGGAGCTCTAACTAAAGCAACTACCGTCATAGACTGTAAGAATGGCTTAATAAGTTACAGTTGACCCTAGGTGCCTGAAGTTTCAGATGTCCGAGACTGACAGTTGGCCTGGAAATGGTAACCCTGTTAACCTAATATGATTCTGAATTCAGAAGAATTCTAAAGAGAATCAGTCCTTCTCATTTTCCTGTGAAGGAGTAAGAAACGGGCTTTCTTGAGCTTGAACAACCTTGCCTATTAGGAAGTGGCAGATGAAATCCACACATGTGAAATTGATTCACCTAGTATTCTATTTGTTTTTCATGTGGATTTTGTGTCAACTGTTAACACATATAGGTCATCAGAATACTATTTAGAATGACAAAAATTTAGTGCATTTTGTAGAGTGGACATTATTAACAAAGCAAAACATCAAAAAACTGTGCCTTAAAAATTATAAGATACCACGTTTTACCTAATTTTTTTTTGTTTTGATTGTTCATAGTCTTTTGTGTGTATAAACGAAGCAAGAAAAAACTGGCCAACCATTTTACAATGCAACAAGGTCAAGAAATTAAAATGGAATAAATCATAGAGAAGGTGAATTTGCTTAATTGAAGTAAACAAAAAAACAAAAATAAAATCAGAGTTATCTGTATTAATTTCTAGTACGTAGACAATTTTAAGCTGAAGACATAAATGTTTAACACTTTTTTTCCTATGAGTGTAATAGGATTGAGGAATGTCAGGTAAACATAAGCATTTTTGAAAGTATTTTTTAAAAATTCTGTTTCATTTTCATTCTTTTCTCTTGCATTTTTCCAAATGCAGAATCCAAAAACAAATAACAAACAATGTAAATAAGATTTAGATACAGAATGATGTTAATTATTTTCTTAGAATAAAATCTGAGAATTTAAATTAGATTCGGTCAAAGATAATACAAATTTAGAAAGTTTTAGTCTCTTTTATAATGTATGCACTCCCCAGGAGCACCAATTTATTTTTACAGAAAAAATAAATTAAAATTTGTTTATAAAAAATAAAACATCTGAGAGAATCAAAAAAGTATTAAACCTTTGAGACAATAAAAGAAATAAATAAAATACAAGACAGAAGCAAAAAAATAAAAATAAAAACAAACAAAAAAATAAAATCCTTTACAGCAAATAAAACTTTTCACTTTTAGTTTGCTTATTATTACTAATTTACTAATTGAACAGTGGTTTCTCATTGGCATCAATCAGAGACTCTCAAACTATGAGTCGAATCTTGCCTATGATTGTTTTTGTGAATAAAATTTTATTACAATAAAGACACTCCCATCCATTAGCATATTGTCTGTGGCAGCTTTGCAATGGCACAGGTAAGCAGCTGGAGCAGAGTTGGCATGGTATGCAAAGTCTAATGTATTTACCATCAAGATCTTTACATAAAAAAAAAGATAAGCCTTGATATAAAAGGATGTTTGTTTTATATTTTGAAAGTAGAATGATTTCATCTGTTTTCATTTTTTCCTTTGCTCATTTACCAAAACTGTGTAATAAAGGATTTATTTTTATTTCAAATTATTTATGCTGTTTATGTCCTACCTGAGGCTATGTTTTTTGTTTTGTTTTGTTTTGTTTGTTTTTTGAGACAGAGTCTCGCTGTGTCACCAGGCGCCAGGCTGGAGTGCAGTGGCGTGATCTCAGCTCACTGCAACCTCCGTCTCCCAGGTTCAAGCAATAGTCCTGCCTTACTATTAATTTCTGGATTTATTTTCCCTTGACACCATCAATTTGACTCTATAGGCTTATAATGTTTTCATTATAATATAGTAGCTAATATATACTTTGATATTTATAATTTTAAAATAAATTGTTTTGGTTTCTTGTTTGTTATTTTAAATAAAGATTGTGTATATTTTTCCAGGTTTACCAAATGCAAAAATTATTTAATTTTTTTCTTTTGAAATGCATTAATTTCAGAGATCAATTTGAGGAAATTTTTGAAGTGTTTGTGAGGATTATACCAGGCAATGTAGTCAATGTATCTGTCACAGTTCCTGATACATAATAAGTTCTCAATAAATATTAGGTACTATTATGATAATAATGACTTATTATTTATTAGTTGAGACCATACAGTCAGATTGACTGAATTAAGTGTCTCTCTCTGTATGTATTTACTGTGTAACCTTGGGCAAGTAACTAAACTTCTTTAATTGCCAGTTGTTTTCATCTGTAAAACAGGAAAACGGGGAAGTTAGTAGTTACCATGTGAGTCGTTGTGAAACTCAAAAACAGTGCTATGTTTAACATTATAAAGCGTTATAAGTAGTATATTTTATTTATTTTTTCTTTTTTGGGGGGGCGGAGTCTCACTCTGTTGCCCAGGTTAGAGTGAAGTGGTGTGATCTCAGCTCACTGCAACCTCCACCTGCCTTGTTCTAGCAATTCTCTTGCCTCAGCCTCACAAGTAGCTGGGACCACAGGCTTGCACCACCATGCCTGGCTAATTTTTGTATTTTTGGTAGAGATGGGGTTTCACCATATTGATCAGGCTGGTATCAAACTCCTGACCTCAGGTGATCTGTCCACCTTGGCCTTCCAAAGTGATGGGATTACAGGTGTGAGCCACTGCCCCCAGCCAGTATACTTTAATTTCAAAATATTTTTCTGCTTCTGACTACACATACTCTGTTATTGATGGCAACAGCTGTGTGTGTCTGAAGCAGCCACTGCCATCACTCTGGCTGCAGCAGGGAGGTGTGGCCAGGACTGCACACTCTGTGGAGCCGGGGACAAGTGGAAGCCCCACCTCTACTGATTTGGTGAGGTGGGTGCTCTCTGGGTACAGCTGCAGCCACACAAGTTGTGGTTGCAGACATGGGCCTCTGGCTCCACAGAGCAGGAAGTCTTTTATCTGCTACCCTGCAGGTATGGCTGAAGACCCAAGCATTTCTGCACTCTTGGGGGCCTGGGAAGGTCCCCATTGCCCTCACAGGCTCAGAAATGCCTGTTCTCACTACCTGGTTTCTCCCTGCTATTGGCACCTGCTCTGATCTCAGAGCAAAGTTGGACCAAGCCAGGCACTGTCAAGGCCTAGCCAGGTATGCACACACTTGGGGCAGTGCTGACAAGCCAGCCCCCTGATGCCTTAGCACCCTCTGGACTTTGAGCTCCAATGAACATGGCAGGGAGAAGATAAGGGGGTGCTGAGGGCAGCCTGGTGCTGGCCTGCAGGTGCCCTTTGGCACAAACAGCCTGGACGCCATGAATGTCAATGGGAGACAGACAGGCTCCTGAGAGGAAGAGAGCGAGTCCTTGGTGAGGCCCCACCTTCAGGCCAGGGATGGCCTGAAAGCAGGGGGCTAGGATGCCAGTCCCACTGACCAGATTAGTGACCTTTGCTGCCTTTTCCGGGCCAGCCCACAGCTACTCATGGACCAATCGGGCTGTACTTCCTCCCTTCTGAGCCCTAGGGCTCACCCAGAGCAGAGCAAAAGACAGAGAGGACAGGATGACCAGCTGCAGAGAGGAGCTTCCCTCTCTGCCAAGAGTTGCAGGCAACAAGATGATCTGCCTGCAGAGAGGAGCCACCCACTCTAGGGCCCCCTCTCTGCCAAGAGCTGCAGATAAGGGGATGACTAGCGGCAAAGAGGAACTACCCTCTCTGCTGAGAACTGAATACTTGTTGAGACAATCTGCCTGCAGAGAGGATCTACTCTCCCTTCTTGGAACTGAACTCTCATTGGGACACTTTGGCCACAGAGAGGAGTTGCCCACTGAGGATCTTCTCTGAGCTGTTCTGTTGCTCAATAAAGTTCCACTTAGTCTTGCTCACCACTCCCTTTTCTGTGTACCTCATTCTTCCTGGTCACAGGACATGATCGTAGGATCTGCTGAAAGGTGAGGCTAAAAGAGCTGCTGAAACACAAACAGGGCTGAAACATGCCCCTTGCTCACCACATTGTGGGCAAAGAGGAGAGAAGAGCTAGAGCCCTTCAGGGAGCCCAGACCTGGGAGGTCTCCAAGCCAGAGCTGTGACTCCCTTGTTGGGACCCTGTGATTCCTGGGGTCTCCAAGCTTCCGAGCACCACTGTGTTCCCCAGTGCCAGCCAGGAAACTGCTTGTGGTGTACCTGGTCCAGCTGCAGCCTCACAGAGAAGTGGCACCAATACCAGTACCCAGAGCTGCCTCTCCTGTGGCAGCAGCCGACGTGCCTGAAGGCACATTTGCCCGACTCCACACTCTCACACACAACCCTTGTCACTCCACCCCTGACTCTAGTCTCCCTGGAGGGCATGGGATCCAAGCCAGTAGCGTGAGCTGAGCACAGCCTGCCAGGACAAGTGGGTGGAATGAGCCCAGTGAGCCTGAGCCACACTCAGACAAAGGAACAATTGGCCATGGGTTTTCCACCAGAAAAGTGTCACCCCACAGATCCTGTAGTATTTTAGCTAATATTGTACCTAAACTTATCTTATTTTTCATCATTCATTTTCTAGTACCTTGTTCAATTTTTTGTCATTTTAACAGTTTAAATTTGTTTATCCATTTTACTACTTCTTAATCACTTAAATTCTCTAAATAATTTTATTATTCTCATTTTTTGTAGCCAAATTTTTACCTTTCTTTTTCTGAATTACTTCAAAGTTAATTTTTATATTTCTCTCCTAATATTAAGAATATTTAAAACTATGAGTCTCCCAACCACTCAAAAATAAAAAATTTTCATACTCTTTTACATCCTGAATTTTTCACCTACATATTTTATAAATGAAAATCTCAATTTTTCCTTGATCCAAACATTTATTTAACAGTATTTTAAAACACCTAGGGTAAATTATTTGTTATTAATTTTAGCTCTTTTCTAAAATCAGAAATTTGACCAAAAAATTGGTCGTTTTTTTGAGCTTGAAACATAGAGTTTCTCTTTGTGATCTATAATACAAATTGGTCTAGAGTCTCAGGGGATATTATTAATTCTTTCTTTACATGACACAAGGCTAAAAATAAGTGTATTAAATCAAGCCAGAAACCCACACTACTTAAAATTTCTATCAGCATTTTTTTATTCTTTATTAGTAGAGCAAATACTATAAAACATAATAATATTAAGCTTTGAGGAATCATTTCTAGAAAATATAACATCCTAGGGTGTTTGTGTTTGTTTTGATCTTGATATTCACTTATAAAATGCAATTTAACACCATTTTTCTATATGCTTATATTTTTATACCTATTTTGGCAAAAAATGATAAAAATTCATTTTTTAACAGCCTACCAAAAGAATATAAATTTTTTTACCAATAAATTTTTGATTTCTAATTTTTTAAACAAATTTTAATTCTCTGTTACTTGACTCATATATATTAGATATCAATTATAAATATGTTTTTATCATACAATATAGTCTTATTCTATTAATACCCTTTCCCCTTGAATTCCATTTTCTCTCACATTTTTTATTGTCCATCTAAGTTTTCTTTTAGTTCCTTGGTATTTCTTGGGCTTTTTTTCTTGAAATCTCTCTCTTTTGCATAGCAATTTCATTTAGAATTCATGATTTTGTATATTATATATTATATGACTTTTGCTATTTTTTATACAATTTAAGATTCTTTAGTTAGCATAGCTCTGAAATATTCCTGGGAATCTAGATGGCCACATGCATGCACAGGGCTATGTACTTATCCAGGAAGGACCTGAGAAGAACATGTTCTTCAGGTATGGCTTGCCTCAAGTCTGTGTGCAAGCAGAGTTATAAACTGGTTTCTACAATGTTGAAAGCAAGCTCCAATATAGAAACACACGAAGCACCTCAATAAAAGCTTGAAAAAAAACTGGGCCCATATGTAGGAGGGAAAAGCTGGCAATATAAGCCATTCCTGAGAAAGGCCAAATATTAGACTTACCAAACAAAGACTTTAAACCAGCTGTTATAAATATGTTCAAAGAACTACAAGAAACTATGTCTAATGAATTAAAGGAAAATATGATAATGATGTTTCATCAAATGGAGACTGTTGATAGAGACAGAAATTGTAAAGAATCAAACAGACATCCTGGAGTTTTAAAGTAAAAAAAAAACGCAATGCAAAAATTGAGTATAGGGGCCCAGTGATAGATTTAAGCAAGCAAAAGAAAAAATTAGCAAAGTTGAATATAGGTCAGTTAGGATTATCCAGCCAAAATATCCATCAACCATCAATAGATAAAATATGATACATTTACAAAATAAACTATTAAGCCACAGGGAGGGAATATAGTTTTGATAACATGCTATAATAAGAATAAACTGAAAGCATTATGCTAAGTGAAATAAGCTAGAAAAGGCCATATATTATGTGATACTATTTATATAAAGCATTCAGAATTGGCAAACTCGTAGAGATAGAAAGAGATGAAGGGTTGCTAGAGCACGGGAAATGGAGCACATAAGGAGTGACTGCTAGAGGTTATAGAATCCATTGCTGGGATAATAAATATGTTCAAAACTTTGAAAGTGGTGACACTTGCACAATCCTGTGAATATATTAAAACCGCCTTGTTGTAGACTTTAAAAAAGTGAATTTTATAGTATGCTTATATATTAATGAAACTGTTATAAAAAATAAGTCTTGTGTATTATTTTAGGCTAACTTTTCCTATTCAATTTCATAAATGTTTTTATATTTGATGCAAAATAATCTTAGTTCTCTTATTTAGTTGATTTTTGTTTCTTTTCCTTCTTTTTTTTGAGATGGGGTCTCACTCTGTGCACCAAGACTGGAGTGCAGTGGGTCAATTTTGGCTCCCTGCAAGCTTCGCCTCCTGGGTGTAAGCAATTCTCCTGCCTCAGCCTCCTGAGTAGCTGGGATTACAAGCACACATCACCACGCCCAGCTAATTTTTGTATTTTTAGTAGAGACGGGGTTTCGCTCTGTTGGCCAGGCTGGTCTTGAACTCCTGACCTCAAGTGATCCACGTGCCTTGGCCTCCCAAAGTGCTAGGATTACGACTGCACCCACCAGTGTTTCTTTTCTTAATATTTAATTTATTGCTTGCTATATAATTCTAAAATTTTCTTTAAATTGTTTATATTTTATGAAAAAAACATTATGCAGATAAATATTTTTATGTTTTTTTAATACCCAACGTAAAAACGTCTTTTAAAACCTTTGCATCACGTATAAAAATAAACATATTCTTTTTTTTTTTCTTTTTTTTTGAGACAGAGTCTTGCTCTGTTGCCAGGCTGGAGTGCAGTGGCGCAGTCTTGGCTCACCACAACCTCCACCTCCTGGGTTAAAGCGATTCTTCTGCCTCAGCCTCCTGAGTAGGTGAGACCACAGGCGAATGCCACCACGCCTGGCTAATTTTTGTATTTTTAGTAGGGACGGGGTTTCACCATGGCCAGGATGGTCTCGATCTCTTGACCTCGTGATCCGCCCCCCTGGGCCTCCCAAAGTGGGACAAACATATTATTATTGTGAACACGTGAAATAAGTTTAGAGCATAGCAATTAAATAAATCATAAAAGTATATTAGGTTTGAAATTATGTATGTAAATGGAACCAAAATATTAAAATGAATAATGAAAATAGCTGTCATCCAGGTACAGTCAATACAAATACAAGACTCACAAAAAAACTTTAAGATCTACCATTCATGAATTCCTCATTTAGATGTCATCATGTTGGTAAATTGTCACTTGACTAAAAACATAGTATTTTTATTATATTTTAGTTAAATATATTATGGCCAATAATTTTTACCCACTATTATTCAATTTCTTTTGAAATTTTCATATCATTTTACATCAAGCATAATTGTATATCAGTGCATGTGTGTTCATTTTTAATTCCTGCATTCCCTGCGTTCCATTCCATTATATTCATATATTTTAATTTCATGTTAGATTTATAAATTGAGGTTTAATTCAGGAAAGTCCTTATATAGTGTAGCTATGTGTTATAAAGAGCAATTATGATTTCCTACATTACGTCCCTTGGAGTCACTACTAGAAAATATTTAAACCAAAGATCGGTTTATGACTCATTTCTTTTTTTCTTATGCACATGCCACTAAATAAAATTAATTTTGCCTTTTCAGGAACTTATGTAAACATGTACTTTCTGACGACACATTACTTGCCTACATTGGTCCAGTACCAAATTCTAAAGCTTCTTCTGCTATCAAAACAGATATTTTTCTGTGAAGTTGTAACTAAATTGTTATTATGCTGCACTCACATATGCAAGAGACACATGCAACCGAGAATTTGGGCTAAAAGGGCTCGAGTTTTATCAGCCCCTTACATGTTTGGAAAAAAGGTTTGAAAGTATGGGACTTTAGAAGAAATACAAGAAACTACATAGGCATTCCTTTTCTGATGAGCATAAGGCATTTATTTATTTATTTATTTATTTGAGACAGAGTCTCTCTTTTGTTGCCCGGGATGGAGTGCAATGGTGCAATCTTGGCTCACTGCAACCTCCGCCTCCTGGGTAGCTGGGATTAAAGGTGCCCACCACCATGCCCAGCTAACTTTTTGTATTTTTAGTGGAGACAGGGTTTCACCATGTTGGTCAGGCTGGAATCGAATTCCTGACATCAATAGATCCACCTGCCTTGGCCTCCTAAAGTGCAGGAATCAGAGGTGTAAGCCACTGCATCTGGCTGGCATTTTTTACTAAAACTATTTAGAAATAGCAGTGTACTTATTTATTTATTTATTTTACTTGTATTTATGGGTTGCCTACTATTAGCAAAACAAATGTGGTTCCTGCACTAAAGGAGCTTAAGATCTAATTTACTAGCATAGGCAAAGATAAATTAAATAACCCCATAAATAATATAAACCTGCGAGACTATGCTGTAAGTCAGCTCTTTTGAGTCAGTTCTCACTCCTTCTTCCTTTGGTGCATTTCAGCGTTCATGGCAGTAAGTGGTAGAATTGTAACAGAGTTCTGACCAATTAAATCAAAGAGGGAATCTGCTAGGGATTTCTGGGAAAGCCTTTGCTTTTCTGATGTAAAGAAAGGAACAGTACTGGTATGAAGCTTCCTACTTCCACTTCCTCTGCCTGGAATGTAAATGTGAAACTTGGGGGAAGAGCAAGCACCACGAGGCTTAGCAGTGACACAGTGTGGGAATAAAGGCCTCTACAGCC
Organism: Cebus imitator; assembly: GCF_001604975.1. Classification (NCBI taxonomy): domain Eukaryota; kingdom Metazoa; phylum Chordata; class Mammalia; order Primates; family Cebidae; genus Cebus; species Cebus imitator. The sequence continues at coordinate 9,917,843 of NW_016107337.1, forward strand.
TCCAGACAGTAGAGTGAGAGGTCAGAAAGACCCTGCTCCAGACTCATGATAGGAGACAAATACATACCTGTTCTCTTGGTTGCTTTATTTGGTTTGTATCTGCAGGTGAATGCATTCCTTACTGATATAAAGTTCAATTGTGATAAATGATACAGAGATGAAATACATCTCAAAAGAATAAAATAGGGTGATTTGTTACAGACAGGCAGTCTGGAAGTAACAGTTGTCATGGAATATAAAAAATGAGTAAAAGGTCACTCATTTTGCCTTTTGAAGGTGGTGAAGTATGCAAAGAAATAGGTGGAAGCATGGGACGCAAAGAGATCTAAAAAGGTGAGGGTGCAGAGAATGGGATAGAAGGGGGTAATTCCGTCTGAGGATGATTAGAACTTTATAAACCCTGTTAAGGAGTATCATCTTTATTATGCCAAGTATGAGAAGACACTGATGAAATCTGACCAAGCAAAGGGTTGTGAAATGATCAGGCTTTTTATTTTTACTTTTATCCTTAAGTTTATTCCTTTTTCATTTTAGAAAATGTATTGGAGAGATAAAGAGAAAACCTGTAGACCAATTAGCAGCCTATTGCCGTCATTCCATATGAAATATGATGGCAGCTAAGACAAGGAGCATGTTGATAGACAACAAGTGGTATTTGGGGATTAAGGAGAATCTACCAGAATTACATGTGGAAATATCATTTTAAAAGGTGTCAAAATGGTTTGTAGATGTCATGCTTTTTTAAGCAAAACATGATCATGCCAGTCCCTGTGACAGACAATAAGGACAAAGGACCAGGATTGGATGGGTTCAGCTTTATAATTATTGAGTTGGAGTTGTTGTTTATAGCTCTAAAAGATAAGGTAAGTCAGCCTGGCCAACATAGCAAGACCTCCTTTCTCCAAAAAAAAAAAAAAAAAAAAAAAAACCAAAAAAAAAAAAAAAACCCCCTTTCCAAAAAAAAAAAAAAAAAAAAAAAAAAATCAGTTGGCTGTGGTGGCATGAGACTGTAGTCCCAGCTACTCAGGAGGCTGAGGCAGGAGGATCACTTGAGCCCTGGAGGTCTAGGTTGCAGTGAGCAATGATTTCACCACTGCATTCCAGCCTGGGTGACAGAGTGAGAACTTGTCTCAAAACAAACAAAAGAAGATAAGGTAAGGCAAGAAGTTATGTATACAGCTCTAGAGATCAGAAAATAGGAGATAAAAATAATGGAATTTTGCTAATTATATATGCTAATTGGAACTATGAATAAGAATAAGATTACAGAGAAAGATTATGGAGCCAGAAAAAGACAGGTTAAGATGAATTCTTAATAAACTCTTCCATGGAACAGATAAGTAGAGAAACTTGTGTCTTGCAAAAACAGCAACAAAGTGTGGAAAGAGATATGAAAGAATACCCATATAAATTCTGTGAAAAGGAGGCCAAGTTAATAGAAAATTTTAAAAACTGAAAGATTGCTTAATTTATCAAATATGATTAGTGAAATCAGGATTTAATTTTTTATTTTTTGAGATGGACTCTTGCTCTTTCACCCTGGCTGGAATGCAGCAACGTAATCTTGGCTCACTGCAACCTCTGCTTTCTGAGTTCAAAGGATTCTCATGTTTCATCCTCCTGAGTAGCTGGGACTACAGGTGTGCACGACCACACCCAGCTAATTTTTGTATTTTTAGTAGAGAAGGGGTTTCAGCATGTCAGCCAGGCTGGTCTCAAACTCCTGATCTCAAGTGATCCACCCACTTCGGCACCCCAAAGTGATGAGATTTCAGGCATGAACCACTGCACCTGGCCTAAATTAGGATTTAGTAGGTGCTTAGTTAATATTGTAAACATAGCTCAATATTTAGAATTGAGTCCAGGTAAGGAGTATATAGGTGTTCATTGAATTATTATTTCAAGCTTTATGTAGGTTTGACTTTTTTTCAAAATGAAGTCTGTTAGAAAAATTAAAATAAAATTAAGCTCAAATTAAGATTTAAATATTTGTAAAATACAGTTGAATGATTAATTGAATAAATCAATCCTATTACTTATTAAAGCTCACTAACCAGAGACCACCAGGAGCAAATATGTAGTTTAAAAGTCAATTTATTTAGCAAAAGAAAAAACATTCTGAAGAAATGGTGAGACATCTCAGTAAAGGGATCTGGATGAGGCTTATAGGATTTGGGATAGTGCTGGTGGATTCTAGGGCAACGTTAAGGAAGCTGGGGCCAATTCTGAATTACATGTTGCCAGAAAGCAAAGCCAATAAAATGATTACTTATTATACATATTTTTTTTAGATAGAGTTTTGCTCTGTTGTCCAGGGTGTAGTGCAGTGACGTGATCATGGCTCACTGAAACCTCAGCCTCCTGGGCTCACGAGACCCTCCTGCCTCAGCTTCCTAAGTAGCTAGGACTATAGGCATGTGCCATCACACCCAGCTAGTTTTTAAATTTTTTCTAGAGATGGGGTCCTGAAATGTTGCCCAGGCTAGTCTCAAACCCCTGGACTCAAGCAATAATTTCCACTTGGGCTTCCAAAGTGCTAGGATTGCAGGCACAAGCCACCACAGTGGCCTTTGATTTCTTATCTCAATTTTTATCTAGAACAAAGGGAGACAAAACTTAGGTTAAAGCTTTCACTGGTAAAGGGTAAGTAGCTGCTTGTGTTTCTTAGAACAGGGGAATGGATGCTAAATCTCTTTTTCTAATAACTGTGGCCTTTTCTGTTTTATATTTTACAGATGAGGAAGCTGAGGGTTAAATATGTTAAATGACCTGACCGAAGTCACACAGCAAGTAAGTTACTGAACTGATATTTAAACACACTTATATATGACTCTTGAACATTTCTTCTTCACTATCAACACACACTGACTACTTGTGCTTCTCTTTTATAGTTTAAGTAGCTTAGTTTTATTATTGATGGTGATATAGATTCTCCTGTGTGTGATTACTTTCAGATATTATTCATGTTTAATTTCAACATTTTGGGATGTATTAATATTTTTAATGTATTTTATATCAAATCCTTCTAGTAAGGAAATGTCCAGATTTAAAAGAACTTTAACTTCTATAATGTAATTAATTGTCTGAAAAACACAATTTATAGTAATTTTATTTTTTTTTCTTTTTTAAGAATGTGTATGCTTATCTATTTTCAAAAAGCACTTAAGGCAACATGTGACAGCACATCTAATCTAAACTGGATTGAAAAATAAGAGAAATAAACATGTTGATTCTTGTGAGAAGTCTAGAAGTAATGCAAGGTTTGGGATAATTTCTTCAAAATTCTCTTTCTCCCTCTCCCCCATATCTTCTGCATCCTGAAGCTGATATCCGTCTTGGCAAAAGATGACTGCTATCAGCCACAAGGCTAAATGCTTCTGCTTCTTTGGTTGAGTCTATGATGTGACAATTGATTTGTTTTCTCTTCAGCATGGCACAAATATTCTGAGTTTCACTCCAGCTGGACAAATTTAGCTCATGTATCTGCTCTTCAATTAGATTACCCTGATTGCATTAGGTCAGACCTATCAGAGCCCACCTCTGCAGCCAGGGTTAAAGGTAATCTCAGACCTATACAATAGAAGAGGTATAGTTTGGATGCCTGTTTAAATCACCAATAGGTTTGAAACCATTAAAACAAATGATTCCAAAGAATAATTCACCTAGAGAACTTAAAATGTCAAACATTTTATTAAAAAATACAAGATCTTAGAATGTAAAATAAGATGAGCATGAATTTAGTTTTGTCCCTTTGTCTTACATGACTTGGGATCCTTAAGGGCCTCATCTGTCAAATTAACAGCTGAGACTAATGGAGAGGGAGCAAGGTGGTATACATAATCATACAATTGTGATCTGTGGTCAAATATGGACTTGTTAATTACATGATTTTGGACATCTTTTTTAAAAATGAGAATAAAGTAAAAGTGTCATACAGTAGTATATCTATCACACAAAAACGGTAAATACTATTTACATTACTTTCTTTCAATGTAAATATTTTACACAAAATTAATCTTCTCCTATTAAATATTGCAACATGGAAACATATCCGCAATGAGGCATCAACTTGCAAATAATCTATTCCAGAATTTAAAATTTGATATTTCTATTCAGAGATTTCCCCTTCTCAAAACTTTTCTAGGAGGTTTAGTTTGCTCTTTGAGATACACTTAATTTAGACTTGCCCTGTGTTGTGTTTGTCCTGCTTTACACATGTAAGCCTTTCTGTTCACCTGCTCAAAAACCTATTTGGCTCTGTGAGAACAAAGGCTATATCTGTCAAATATTCTCCACAGCACAGCACAGTATTGGCCACAACCCTTAAGTTTAATAAATACTTGTTGCTTTGAGCTATGGCACCCAGCAAAAGGAAACTTATAGGTTTACAAACTGGGAAAAAGATAGAAAGACACTGCTCTTGTTTCTACACAAAACGAGTTAGAGCAAAATGTTCAACAGTGATATAGAGGAAGAGTTAAGGCAGTTTCTAAAGTTTTCTATTTTAAAACACATTCCAGACAGCAGGAGGTGAAAAACAACTTAAAAAAAATGGACTTTGTTTATCCGAGTCTTTTGGCTACTCCAGGTAAAGTATAGGTAAATAAAGAATAATAAAGTAATTCCTCAGTAGATTTCACAATATGTGTTTTTGCTGTTTATACAGTAATACAAATTTTGTTGCTGCAAAACTACTAAACATCTTAGTTTGTCTTTAGCGCTAATCTTCTATATTTTTCAAAAATCATTTCAGGAATTCATAGAATCAACAACTGGAAGACATGAGATTAAATAACACACACTGATTTCTACTTTGTGCTATGCCAAATCATCTGAGGATGTGTCAATGTTTGAACAGTAGATGTAATAGTTAAACATTACTATGTGCTAGATACACTACTATATGATCTTTTTACTTCATTCTCATTTTTAAAAAGATATCAAAAATCATGAATTTAATAAGTAGCAAAATCCAAATTTGACCACGGACCACAACTGTATGATTAGTGTATACCACCTTGCTTCCTCTCTATTAGTCTCTGTCATTAATTTGACAGTTGAGCAACTTAAGGACCTCAGGTAATGTCTGACAAGATCTTAAGTTTTTTTTACACCAAACTCACATATCTTTTTATGAGTCCGAAAATCATCATGACTAATTTGAGTTGCTAAGTGTTCAGAATGCCTATAGTAAAATCATCTACAGTTTAGTTAAGACATAATAGCATAATGATTGCCTAAATGTTTAGATTATTTTCTAAAGAAGCCAAAGTACAAATTACTTTGCAAAAAGAATACTGCAAAACAGCCAATGGAAATCATCAAATATATGGCATTTTTTTCTTACATTCTGTCATTTGTTTCAGGAAAAACATTTACCATTTTAAGGACTGTAATAAAATGTGTGTGCTTTGCTTAAATATTTCACACTATTAAATGTAGACTCAATTTTTTTTTCTCTTGAAGAAACATTCATGTACTATAGTATTTTCAATAGAATTACTGACTATAGTTTGTTTTCACACCAAATATGTGACTCTTTTCAAGTTAATGGATAAATTTGCTCATCTCTTTCTTTATTATAAGGCAAAGATAAATAAGTCTTTTTCACTCAATCTGCTGAGATAACTTGTGCCCATGCCGAAAGGTGATCTGTTCTAATCAACTTCACAAAGTCTGATGGAATTACACTGAACATATCTCATACCTGACACAACTACGGAATGATACAGTTCAGGACAAACATTGGTGACCTGAATAATACATGACAGACAGATGACCGGGTGAGAAAAGTAATTTTTCACCTACACCACTTGAGTTTCTTTATTAAAGGCTGAGACATGTTTGATGGAAAGAAGGCTGCTTTGCCAGCTAAAAGCTGGTGTGTTTTATTAATAGCTCAGTCAGTATTCCCCTGCCGTTTTACTATTTGAAACATGTTATTTTGGCAGTAAAATACAATACACATCTACTCTGCATGAAAACTTGACATTTCAAAGACGTTTTATAAGAATGTGAAGTTGTTAGTAATCAGATATTATTATTTAATACACATACATAACCGGAAATGTTAAGCTCACTGAATAGAAATATTAGATTTTAAATTCTGGAATAGATTACCTGGAAGTTGATGCCTCATATTCGCTTATGTTTCCATGTTGCAATGCAACTTATACGAAGAAAAAGCATAAAAAAGTGAAGTTTATTGTTGATGTCACATATTACATATTTCTAATGATTATTTTAGGCAAAAGGAAATTTAGTTACTTTTATAAGTCACGTTTCGATAAGCACTCTGGCATCAGTACTAATCAGCACAATATAAAAGAAGGATATACTTTAGTGAAATAATTGAATCTTATATTACTTTAAAAATGTGGTTTTATCAGCTTCAATTAGATCATAAATCAGACTGTTTTAATTCCCAAAACTGGTTTTGATGGATATACTATAATGAAGAAATGTGTCATCTATAGATGGAATCTTTATTTCACATGCTTGCCATAAACATAGTAAGACTTTCTAAAATAATTTTTCTCAGAGTGATTAACATTAACCTGTGTAATCTTTAGTTTATGTAAGTATGTATAACATACCTATCATAATCTAGACCTTTTTTTAGGATCTGAGATACAGCAATGAATAAATAATTAAAATTTGTTTTAATAGGGTATACATTTTAGTGAGAGAAGATGGACAATAAATAAATAAGTAAATTTTATAGCATGCCAGTTGGTGATAAATACATTGAAGAAAAATTAAGCATAAGAGACAGATACAAATTGAGGTTGTTGAAATATTAATTGGGAAGATCAGTGATGGCCATACTGATAAGGGCATACTTAAAGAGATTGAGATGAAGAGAATCATGCACTATCTGTTGAAAAAACGTTCTAAGCATAGATAACAGCAAGCAAATAGGCTTTGTGACATATATAGTTGGTGTGGAAATAAAGTTGTGGGTATAAAATGAGGCCAAAATGAAAAGAAAAGTGATGGGAGATGGGAAATAATAGAAACTCAGATCATAGAGATTTTTCTGGACCAAGTTAAGGACTTTGGTTTTAATTCTGTCTAATATAGGAAGCCACTGGAGGATATTGAGAGATATTGAGAATAAGAAACATGATCAGACTATTTTCTAAAGCAATTATGCAGGGTGATACATTTAGAATCCACAGCAGAGTTTGAAAGATGAAGGAGGTAGACCAATTAGCAAACTATTTCAGTAATAGAGATGAACAATGGCAATGACTTAGAACTGAGTGGTGGAAATAAAGTTGCTATAAAGTGGTCAGATTCTGGATTTCTT
>NW_016107337.1:9925189-9931814 GCF_001604975.1 Cebus imitator
AGATGGAGTCTTACTCTGTCACCCAGGCTAGAGTGTAGTTCTGCGATCTCTGCTCACTGCAGCCTCTGCCTCCCAGGTTCCAGCTATTCTCCTGACTCAGTCTCAGTCTCTTGGGTAGCTGGGATTATTGGTGCACATCACCACACCAGCTAATATTTTTGGTAGAGATGAGGTTTCACCATGTTGGCCAGGCTGGTCTCCAACTCCTGACCTCAGGTCAACTGCCAGCCTCAGCCTCCCAATGTGCTGGGATTACAGGCGTGAGCTGCCGCCTCCAGCCCTGAATGTATTTTAATGGTAGAACCAACAGATTTCACGATGGTTTAAATAAGGAGATTATGAGACAGAAGAATCAAAGATGAGTTCTAGATATTAGTTCTAAACACCTGAATGAAGGGAGGCATTTACCAAGTAAAAGAAGACTGAGAGAGGAGCAGATTTGGTCAGGTGGAAAATCAGGAGATGGATTGTTGTGTTAGTTTCCTAGGGCTGCTCTAATAAAGTTGCATGCTTTGAGTGGCTTAAAACAACAGAAATTTATTTTCTTACAGCTCTAGAGGCTAAAAGTCTGACATGAAGGTATTGCTGGACCATGCTCTCTCTTTACTCTCTGTGAGATCCCTCCTTGCCTCTTCCAGTTGTTGGTAGCCTGAGCCATTCCTTGGTATGTGGCAGCATAACCCTGACCTCTGCTTCCATCATCACATGGCATTTTCCCTGTCTATGTCTTCACATGAACATCTCTATAAGGAAACCAGTCATATCATTTTAATGGCAAACACAACTCCACATGAGCTCATCTCAACTAATTATAGCAACAAAAACCATATTTCTTGAGGCATTAGGACAAGAGGATGCCTTTGAAGGGGGACATAGTTAAACACTTAACAATTGTGAATAGGTTAATTTTGAAAATAAACATTTAAATATGGATGTTGAATAAACAGATATATTAGCTAGAAGATACCTGGTATAAAGATGTAAATTTGGAAATCATGATTGTATAAGTGACATCTAAAGCTGTGAGCTGGGATAAGTCTATGTAGGGAATATCCAAACACAGATTCTTGAAATATTCCATTATAAAATATAGAGAATAGGAGGAGCAAGCAAAAAGAATAGAAAGCAATGGCCATCAGTGGTTGTTAAGATCAACAAAAGAGAGACAGCCAGGCAATACGAGCCTACAGATATAATCACTCAGCACTTTCTTCCTGACTGTTCCCTCTCAGTGACAATAATTGCCTAGATTTACAAATTAATTTGGGTCACAAAATGGTGATATTCTAATTCTTCTTCTTCCTTCTTTTTTTGAGACAGAATCTCTCTCTGTCACCTAGGCTGGAGCGCTTTGTCACAATCTCAGCTCACTGCAACCTCTGCCTCCCGGGTTCAAGCAATTCTCCTGTCTCAGCCTCCCAAGTAGCTACAGGCACATGCCACTACACCCAGCTAACTTTTGTATTTTTTAGTAGAGTTGGGGTTTCACCATATTGGTCAGGCTCGTCTCGAACTCAACCTCAGGTTGTTATACAGAAATGTGATGTTTTATATCAATCAAACTGACCTTATTTTAAATAGAATTGTTTAAAAACATCAATTTTCCTCAAATTACTAATATACTACAGCAATGTGTTTGTTTAACAACACTTCATTTTTCCCTAATTTCTGATATAAATGTAATTATATAAATTTTTAAATTCCTGTGAATTCTCAATCAATTCTAGATATCACACTTTATAGAAAGCTGTTTCTAATATTCCAAGCCTTCCTTCAAGTGCATATCTATGTGGTTATACTCATAATTGTTTCTATGAATCCCTGTCACAAAGTAAACAATTTAGATAAAATCAATGAATTAATTTATGAAGTCGACTTATAACCCATCCAGTCTCTTCCATTGAAGTTTTCTTCACTGAAAAATATGTGATTATTTTTGTAAACATACCATACATACTTCAGAAGACAATACAGTCTGCATTTACTATCTCCAGAATTTTAATTGATTATAATTTATTAAAATTAACTTTTTTCTAACATAACCATACATTAAATATTTTATTACTTTCAGTCCTCTGACAATTCTTCCTCAAATTTAATATTTAGTTTTTATAGTGATTTTTAACATATAAACTTTTAGTAATTGTAGTGCTCACTAGTATGTTTTCTCCTTTTCTTCCTAAGCCAATGATGAGCTATATCTCCTATCTTTTCTTGCTTTTGGTGAGGCCAGATGACCAGGCTCTGGCTAAAGAAATGTGGAAGGAAATGATCTATGCCAGGTTGAGATATACTTCTAAAATTTCTCTCACAGTTTTTTACACTTTCTCTTCACTGTGCATTGTCTATATTCTAAAAATTCAGTAGAAGATGACAAAACTCTAGAAGATAACAGAGCGACTAAATGGTACAAAATGGTTTCCCGGAATAAAGAACACCTAGTACATTGGCGTGCATCCCAGCATTGATGTGTAGTATTAAAGAGGTTTATCATGTTAAACCACTGAAACGGTTTGTTATGACAGTTGACATGAATAATGCAGGACACCTCTTTTCTTCCTATGATGAATATTTTAGTAAAACAAAACGATCCTTTATTCTGCTTAATGCTTTATATTTTACATTCTCTATTGCTTCTATATTTTCTAATAATCTATTTGCTTTCACCCACCCATCTTGCCACAAACAGCATTGGAGGCAATTATTATTGTTATTTGTGTTCTTCTGAAGTTTGACTCATGAAATTTTTCTTAGGTTTTACATTTTTAACTTCTTAATGTTTCTAATGCGTTTCCTTTATAGTTACATATTTGTTTCTAAATATAAGCTATTTTTCCTTTACTTTTTGTAAGCTAAGCAATTTTTTTCAAGTAATATCTAAGTATGGATTTTCTTTCAGTACAGTTTTCCAGATCATAGTAAGTCTGTGAGTAAATAGTCTTAGTACTTGAAAAAATTAATATATTTTATTATTTCATTTATTATATTAGTTCTGTTTCATTCGTTGAGAAGACTCATTATTTGTAGGTTGGATTTCTATTATTATTCTCATTTATGTAATCCTTTTCAATTAATTTTCTTCTTCATAATTTTCTGTATTATGTGAATACCTGTTATTTAAGCATTCCACAAATTATTCACTGGGTTGCATTGTTAAAGTCTACTCTATATTGCTTTTATTATTTATTTTATTTAATTGTAATTTCTTTTCCCATGCTATATTGTTATTTTAAGTACTCCTCTTTTGCCTAATGTAGGCATTTTACTGTTTTATTTATTTTAAAAGTTAAAGCAGATATTTTTAAAGTATTATATATCATGAATAAATTTGTGTTAAGAAAGCTCTCCATTGAGTCCTGATAACATTCTTTCTTTTCATTTATTCATGCGTGGAAGACAAGCTCTTCAGTTATAGTGTTGTAATACCAAAAGAAACTAGAGAGTTATCTCAGACTGTTCACAGGTCTATTATACTTTGCTCAGAAGGAATCAATAGTCTCTGTGAAATGTGAAACCAGAAGACAAGTGAACAAATTTATAGAGGAAATGCTATTCTGCACAATGCTTATCAAATGTACAAGTAATATTAGCCATTTCAAAATCCTTCATGGTATGTAATTCCATTTTAGTCTTCCAGGCATTTCAAAGAGGTATATTTAATTTCAATTGAATCAAACAAACAAAAACAACCTTTATCTTAGGCCATGATAAACATACCAAGAAGACAAAAGGAAGAGTTGACACAAACATATTTTCAATATTGGAGGTTACTTGAAATTTCAGTATAAAGGAAAGTACATCTAATGACCTGATAATTTGCTACCTGGGTTAAGAACTCTCTATTTTATAGCGAAAAATCGCTTCCATGTTGATTCAGCTCCTTCATTAATTTTTACTTTTATCTTTTTCTTTTTTTTTTGTTAATAGAATACCCATCTCCATCTTACCTGGGATTCATTCATAATCATAATATATTTGGTGAAGTAGTGATCAGATTAATTTTTCAGGGTTGATTTACATGAGAGGGTTGGGTGAAGAAAAACAAAGCAGTTAGCATGGGCAACCTGAGAGAGAAAATGCAATTTGTGTGATCAACCATCTATATATAATGTAGGTTCTCTTAGTCTGTGCTTGGGAACTAATGTCTGAATGTTATCAAAAGAGACTTTACGTACAATCTAGAAAGGGATTTTTGAAATTAGTGAAAAAAGGTAGTCATGCTTTCAAGCTTAGGTGACAAGTGTAGTTCAGAGTAGGAAGAGCAGTCTCTTAACTTCCATGGGAAGTATATTAAAGGAGTCATATAAGAGTAAGCTCCTAATGTCCCCTTCTTAGATTCTTTGCTATTGCTATCATACACTTTACTTCTCAATATGCTGAAAATACCAAAATTTATTATTTTCATTTAAATGGTTGTATTGGTGCATTCTTGCATTGCTATAAAGAAATATCTGAGACTTAGTTATTTATGAAGTAAAGAGGTCTCATTGGCTTACAGCTCCACAAGCTGCACAGTAAACATGATGCTTGCATCTGTTCAGCTTCTGGGCAGGCTTCAGGAAGCTTACAATCATGGTGGAAGACAAAGGGGCAGCCAACACATCTTACAAGGCAGGAGCAAGAGTGAAGGGGGAGGTGTTACACACTTTTAGACAATCAGATCTCACAGCATTTGCTCACAATCATGAGAATAGAACCAAGGGGATGGTGCTAAACTATTCATGAGAAATCCACCCCCAAAATCCAATCAATCACCTCCCACCAGGGATCACCTTCAACATTGAGAATTACAATTCAACAGGAGATTTTGTGAGGACACAGATCCAAAACATATCATTCCACTCTGGCTCCCTAATCTCACGTCCTTCTTACATTGCAAAATACAATCATGCTTCCCAATAGTCCCTTAAAGTGTTAACTCACTCAAATATTAACTCAGAAGTCCAAAGTCCAAAGTCTAATCTGAGATAAGACAAGTCACTTTCACCTAAGAACCTGTAAAATCAAAAACAAGTTAGTTATACCCAGGATACAAGGAGGGGTTAGGCATTTAGTAAATACTCCCATTCCCAAAGGCAGAAAGTGGCCAAAAGAAAGGAGCTACAAGCCCCATCCAATTTCAAAACCAACAGGGAAGTAATTAGACGGAGACTCCATCTCCATGTACAACATCCAGGACACCCTTGTGTGAGAAGTGGAGTCCCAAAGCCTTGGGTAGCTCCACCTCTGTGGCTTTGCAGGGTTCAGCCTCCAGGGTTGCTCTCATAATCTGGAATTGAATATCTGTGTTTTTTCCGACACACAATGCAAGCTGTCAGTGGATCTACCATTCTGGGATCTGCAGGATGATAGCCCTCTTCATCACAGCCCAACTAGGCAGTGCCTCAGTGGGAACTCTGTGTGGGGGCTTCAAACCCATATTTTCACATTGCTCAAGTAGAAGATCTCCATGAGGGCACTGCTTCTGCAGTAGGCTTCTGCTTGACCACCCAGGCTTTTCCATAAATTCTCTGTAATCTAGGTTCAGGCTCCCAAGCCTCAGCTCTTGCATTTTGTACAACTGAAGGCTTAAAACCACATGGAAGTCACCAAGGCTAAAGCTTTGCCCTCCAGAGTAGCAGCCTCAGCTGAACCTTAGCTCTTTGAGTCATGCTGGAGATGGAGTGGCTGGAATGCAAAAAGCAGTGTCCAGAGGCTGCACAAGGCAGCAGGGCCCTGGGCCTGGCCCACAAAGAAACCATTCAGTCTTCCTACACCTCTGGAACTGTGGTGGGAGGGGCTGCCATGATGGTCTCTGAAATGTCTTCAAGGTCTTTTCTCCACTGTCTTTGCTATTAGCCCTTGCCTTCTTTTTAGTTATGCAAATTTCTGCAGTCTGCTTGAATATCCCCCCTGAAAATGGGCTTTTTTTTTTGTTGTTGTTCTACCACATAGTCAGGCTGCAAATTTTCCAAGCTTTTTTTCCCTCTGCTTCCTCTTTAAATGTAAGTTCCAATTTTAGATCATTTCTTTGCTCATACATATGAATATAGGCTGTTACAAGCAGCCAGGTCACACCTGGCAGTGAATGTTTAGAAACTTCAAAATTTTACAGATCCCTAGGGCACGGGCACAATGCAGCCAAGTTCTTGGCTAAGGCATGATTAAAGTAATCTTTGTTCCAGTTCTCAAAGAGCTTCTCATTTCTAAGACCTCATCAACCTGGCCTTCACTGTCCCTATCACTATCAATGTTTTGGTAGCCACAATTTAAGTCGTTAAGTATTCCAAAAGTTCCCACATTTTCCTATCTTCTTCTGAGCCTTATAAACTCTTGGAATTTCTGCTGTTGTCAGGTTCCAAAGATGCTTCCATGTTTCAGGTATTTTTATAGCAATGACACCCTCCTTAATACCAGTTTTCTGTATTAGTCTGTTCTAATGTTGCTACAAAGAAATACCTGAGAATGGGCAATTCATAAAGAAAAGAGGGGAGAGGATCCAAGATGGCTGTTTAGGAACAGCTCAGGATTGCAGCTCCCAGTGAAAGCGCAGAGGGTGAGTGGACACCTCGTTTTTATTGCCCACAGACTAGGAAATTCCCGGGCGGAGGAGCTCCACAGACACCAGCGCGGCTGTTTCGGCCAG